>NC_058080.1:178560722-178841006 GCF_014858855.1 Bufo gargarizans | reverse complement strand
TTGACATGTATTTATACTGGCCTGCAGTAAAATTGATATCCAATGAACATCTAATATACCTCCAGCCACATAATCACTTGATGTTTTCTATACAGTGAATGCCTAATGTTTGGAGCCTGTAATCTAACTGGCCAACAGTAAAATTGTTATTCGGTGACCGCCTAATGTACCTCCAGCCACATTATCAATAGTTCTTTTCTGTACGGTGAATGAATAATTTTGGGGGCCTATAGTCCACTGGCTTGCAGTAAAATTGATATCCATTGACTGTCTAATATACCTCCAGCCACATAATCACTTGATGTTTTCTGTACCGTGAATGCCTAATGTTTGGGGCCTGAAATCTAACTGGCCAACAGTAAAATTGTTAAAAGGTGACCGCTTAATGTACCTCTAGCCAATTTATCAATTGTTCTTTTCTGTATGGTGAATTAATAATTTTTGAAGACTGTAGTTGTCATGGTCTTACCTTCTCACTGTTCTCCTTCGTTTGACATGTGCTGGCGGCCATCTTGGTTTCTGGGTTTCTTGTAGCCTCCCACCCTGCGGCTCCTCCTTCCCACTGGGAGGAGCTGGATGCCTAGCTCATATATATAGAAGGTCTGTGGCTTCAGTTCCTTGCTTGGTCCTCCTGTGTTCACATGCTTCTAAGACTGCTGCTGCTTCTGGTTCCTGATCCTGGCCTCGTCTGACTACCCCGTTGGTTCCTGATCCTGGCTTCGTCTGACTACCCCGTTGGTTCCTGATCCTGGCTTCGTCTGACTACCCCGTTGGTTCCTGATCCTGGCTTCATCTGACCACCCTCCTGGTTCCTGACCTCTGTCTACGCAAGACCCTGCTTCGGTTTAGCCATCCGTTTGGACTTTTGCTACGGCTTGATTTCCAATAAAGCCTTCTTATTTCCACTCATCTCTGTTGTACGTCTGGTTCATGGTTCCATGACATTAGGACCAAGCCATGAATTCTGACGGTACAGGGCCATCCTCGCTACCTACGCTGGTTGCCAGACTTGATCAGCAGGATCACCTGTTGGGTCGGTTCGCTGTGGCGTTGCAAACCCTGCTTGAACGCACGGCTCATTTCGCTTCCATTGCCGATGGGTCGGTTGTCGCTCCTGGGCCCGCTCCTACTGCCGCTCCGGTTGTTGCGCCAGAGTCTACCCCGACACCTGTTGCTGCGCCTGCGGTGTCTCGGGGTATGACCGGTTCTGCCCCCCTTCCACAGCGCTTTGGGGGAGAGCCAACTCAGTGCCGAGGTTTCCTTAACCAGGTGGGCATTTATTTCGAGTTGCTGCCACATGCCTTTCCTACTGAGAGATCAAAGGTGGGCTTCTTGATCTCGCTGCTCTCGGACAAGGCCTTGGCCTGGGCCAGCCCTTTATGGGAGAACAACAATCCGGTGGTTGCCGAGTTTTACGGTTTTGTTGCTTCTCTTCGGAAGGTATTCGATGTGCCGGCTCGTGCTGCCTCTGCTGCGAAGCTCCTTATGTCCATCAGACAGGGTTCACGATCCGTAGCTGAATACGCCATTGAGTTTCGTACCCTGGCAGCAGAGGTGGGCTGGAATAATGAGGCTCTGGTCGCTGCTTTCTCTCATGGTCTCTCGGATGCCTTGAAGGATGAGGTTGCAGCTAAGGACCTACCAGTGGAGCTTGAGTCTCTTATTTCTTTCCTGATTTTGATTGACACCAGACTCAGGGAGAGACCTTCCTTTAAGGAGAGCCTGCGGAGGTCTCCTAACAGATTGGCGCCTACGTTTGCTGTCCCACCCGTGCCTCCCTCTCCTCCCACGCCTCCTGGGGATGACTTGTCTGGGGGGTGAACCCATGCAGCGGGGGTTTGCTCGCCTGTCTGAGGGGGAGAGGGTACTCCGGAGACGCGAGGGCCGATGCATGTACTGTGGTCTCGGTGGGCATTTTCGGTTGGCATGTCCGAACCGTCCGGGAGAACGCTCGCACCTGAGGTCCTGTCGGGGGCAGATCTTGGGTGGAGTCTCCTCATCCCCGGTTTCCCGTGTTGACAAACCACTGATCACGGTTGTCCTCTCCTGGGTCGGGGGCTCGGTGACGACCCAGGCGTTGGTGGACTCTGGTGCTGGTGGTTTGTTCATTGATAGAGTGTTCGTTGCCGCCAATTCCATTCCTCTGCAGCCTCGAGGTTCCCCACTGGCTCTTGAGGCGATAGACGGCAGACCCCTTCTGCCGCCACACGTGACTCATGAGACCCTTCCAGTGGGGATAGCCATTGGTGCCGTTCACAGAGAGTCGGTCTGTCTCCAGGTTATTTCGTCTCCACACTACTCGGTGGTCTTGGGGTACCCCTGGCTCCAGAAGCATAATCCGACTTTCGATTGGAGATCGGTCGAGATCCTCTCGTGGTCACCGCAGTGTGGGGCTAGTTGCATCCATGGGCCTGTCAAGTTGCTGTGTACTTCCTCGGACTCTCTGTTGCCTCCTGAATACGAAGAGTACCGGGATGTATTCGATAAGGTGCGCGCGGTTTGCCCTACCTCCGCACCGCCCATACGATTGTGCCATAGAGTTACAATCCGGTGCCGTTCCTCCTCGTGGCAAAGTCTATCCACTGTCGGTAGCGGAGAATGAGGCCATGGAGGAGTACGTGAGGGAGGCGCTTTCACGCGGACACATTCGCAAATCCTCGTCCCCGGCAGGGGCTGGATTTTTCTTTGTGAAAAAGAAGGGCGGCGAGTTGAGGCCTTGCATCGATTACAGGGGTCTCAATCGCATCACGATCAAGAACGCTTACCCGATACCCTTGATTTCCGAGCTGTTCGATCGCCTCAAAGGGGCCATGGTCTTTACCAAACTCGACCTGAGGGCGGCATATAACCTGGTAAGGATCAAGGCGGGCGATGAGTGGAAGACCGCGTTTAACACCAGGACCGGTCATTATGAATCCTTGGTTATGCCCTTTGGGTTGTGCAATGCGCCCGCAGTCTTCCAGGAATTCATCAACGATGTTTTCCGTGACCTGTTGCAGCAGTGTGTGGTGGTCTATTTGGATGACATCTTGGTATATTCTGCATCCATGGAGGCCCACATTCTGGATGTCAGACGAGTGTTGCAACGCTTACGAGAGAACAAGCTGTTCGGTAAGCTTGAGAAATGCGAATTTCACCGATCCCAGGTAACCTTCTTAGGTTACATCATTTCCGCTGAGGGGTTCTCCATGGATCCTGAGAAGGTTTCGGCTGTCTTACAGTGGCCCCAGCCCAGTGGGCTTCGTGCCCTGCAGCGCTTTTTGGGCTTCGCCAATTATTATCGGAAGTTCATCAGGGACTTTTCCATGCTAGCCAAGCCTCTCACGGATCTGACCAGGAAGGGCAGTAATCCTCAGGTCTGGCCGCTCGAGGCCATCCGAGCTTTTGAGGCTCTAAAGTCCGCCTTTGTGTCGGCTCCGATTCTGTCGCATCCCAACCCTGGGTTGCCTTTTGTCCTCGAGGTGCACGCGTCTGAGACGGGAGTAGGCGCCCTCCTGTCTCAGCGTAGAACACCAGAGGGTCCTCTGCTTCCTTGTGGGTTTTACTCCCGGAAACTGTCTTCCGCGGAGTGCAACTATCAGATTGGTGACAGGGAGTTATTGGCCATCGTGCAGGCCCTTAAAGAATGGAGGCACTTGCTCGAGGGCTCGGTGGTTCCGGTTCTCATCCTGACGGACCACAAGAATCTGACCTACCTCTCTGAGGCCAAGAGATTGACACCACGTCAGGCCAGATGGGCTCTGTTCTTGTCACGTTTTAATTACGTGGTCTCCTACCTACCCGGCTCCAAGAACATCAGAGCGGATGCCTTATCACGGCAGTACTCCGAGCTGTCCGGGGAGGAGTCGATTCCGACTACGGTCATACCCCCGAATCAGATCCTGGCCGCTATTCGCACCAGCCTGACCTCTCCTCTGGGTGAGCAGATTTTGGCGGCTCAATCTGGTGCTCCCTCTGGGAGACCCAACGGCAGATGTTTTGTGCCTGAGGAGTTGCGCACTCGGTTGTTGCGAACCTACCATAACTCCAAGGCTGCGGGGCACCCTGGAAAGAATCAGCTGTCCTGGGCGGTTTCACGTCTGTTCTGGTGGCCTTCTCTACGTTCCGACATCGCCGCATATGTAGCGGCATGCTCCGTTTGTGCCCAGAGTAAGTCCCCTCGGCACCTTCCGTTGGGCCTTTTGCAACCCATAGCCACCGGGGAGCGTCCATGGTCACACCTGGGGATGGATTTCATTGTGGACCTCCCTGCATCCCGAGGCCATACGGTCATTCTCATGATTGTGGATCGGTTTTCCAAAATGTGCCACTGTGTTCCTCTCAAGAAGTTACCCTCTGCACAAGAGTTGGCCTCGATTTTTGCCAGGGAGGTCTTCGGTTGCACGGTTTGCCCAAGGAGATTGTGTCGGATCGGGGGAGTCAGTTTGTGTCCAGGTTCTGGCGCGCCTTTTGCTCCCAGTTGGGGATTCATCTCTCTTTCTCCTCGGCCTACCACCCTCAGTCCAATGGGGCCGCAGAACGATCCAATCAGGCCTTGGAGCAATTCCTTCGTTGCTATGTCTCCGATCACCAAGACAATTGGGTTGACCTCCTGCCTTGGGCTGAGTTTGCCAGGAACACGGCGGTGAACTCTTCCTCTGGGACGTCTCCCTTCATGGCCAATTATGGGTTCCAACCTGCCGTGTTACCGGAGGTATTCTCTCCCCAGGATACTCCGGCTGTGGAGGATCACCTTTCCGTCCTACGTACTTCTTGGGTACAGATCCAGAGGTCCCTTGAGGTCTCTGCGCAACGCCAGAGACTCCAGGCTAATCGCAGACGAGCGCCCGCTCCTTCCTACCAGGTCGGAGACCGTGTATGGTTGTCCACCCGCAACCTCAACCTTCGAGTGCCCACTCCCAAGCTGGCGCCTCGCTTTGTTGGTCCCTTCCGAGTGCTTCACAGGGTAAACCCGGTAGCCTATGCCCTTGCGCTTCCTCCTGGCATGCGGATCTCCAACGTGTTTCATGTCTCCCTGTTGAAGCCATTGGTGTGTAATCGTTTCACTTCCTCGGTTCCTCGGCCCCGTCCGGTCCAAGTGGGCAATCGTGAGGAATATGAGGTGAGCAATATCCTGGACTCACGCCTGGTCCGCGGTCGGTTGCAGTTTTTGGTCCATTGGCGTGGTTATGGTCCAGAGGAGCGTTCCTGGGTTCCCTCCGCAGATGTCCATGCTCCTGCGTTGCTCCGAGCCTTCCACGCACGCTTCCCTCTGAAACCGTTCCTTACTCCGCGGAGGAGGGGCCCTTGAGGGGGAGGTACTGTCATGGTCTTACCTTCTCACTGTTCTCCTTCGTTTGACATGTGCTGGCGGCCATCTTGGTTTCTGGGTTTCTTGTAGCCTCCCACCCTGCGGCTCCTCCTTCCCACTGGGAGGAGCTGGATGCCTAGCTCATATATATAGAAGGTCTGTGGCTTCAGTTCCTTGCTTGGTCCTCCTGTGTTCACATGCTTCTAAGACTGCTGCTGCTTCTGGTTCCTGATCCTGGCCTCGTCTGACTACCCTGTTGGTTCCTGATCCTGGCTTCGTCTGACTACCCCGTTGGTTCCTGATCCTGGCTTCGTCTGACTACCCCGTTGGTTCCTGATCCTGGCTTCGTCTGACCACCCTCCTGGTTCCTGACCTCTGTCTACGCAAGACCCTGCTTCGGTTTAGCCATCCGTTTGGACTTTTGCTACGGCTTGATTTCCAATAAAGCCTTCTTATTTCCACTCATCTCTGTTGTACGTCTGGTTCATGGTTCCATGACAGTAGTTCACTGGCCTGCAGTAAAATTGATATACATTGACCATCTAATATACCTGCAGCCACATTATCACTTGATGTTTTCTGCCCGGTGAATGCCTAATATTTGGGGCCTGTAATCTAACTGACCAATAGTAAAATTGTAATACGGTGACCACCTAATGTACCTCCAGCCACATTATCAATTTTTTTTTTGTTCGGTGAATAATTTTTTTTTGTGGCCTATAATTTACTGGCCTGCAGTAAAATTGGTATCCATTGACCGTCTAATATACCTCCAGCCACATAATCACTTGATGTTTTCTGTACAGTGAATGAATAATTTTTGGGGCCTATAGTCCTCTGGCCTGCAGTAAAATTGATATCCTTTGACTGTCTAATATACCTCCAGCCACATAATCACTTGATCTTTTTTTTAAGGTGAATGCATCATTTTTTGGCCTGTAATCTAACTGGCCAACAGTAAAATTGATATACGGTGACCCCCTAATGTACCTTCAGCCACATTATCAATTGTTCTTTTTTGTACGGTGAATGAATAATTTTTGGAGCCTATAGTCCACTGGCCTGCAGTAAAATTAATATCCATTGACCGTCTAATATACCTCCAGCCACATAATCACTTTATGTTTTCTGTCCAGTGAATGCCTAATGTTTGGGGCCTGTACTCCATTGGCTGCATTAAAATTGATATCCAATGACTGTTTAATACACCTCCAGCACCATTATCAACTGTTCTTTTCTGTACAGTGAATGAATAATTTTTGGGGCCTGCAGTTTGCTGGCCTGCAGTAAAATTAATATCCATTGACCGTCTAATATACCTCCAGCCACATAATCACTTGATGTTTTCTGTCCAGTGAATGCCTAATGTTTGGGGCCTGTACTCCATTGGCTGCATTAAAATTGATATCCAATGACTGTCTAATATACCTCCAGCACCATTATCAACTGTTCTTTTCTGTACAGTGAATGAATAATTTTTGGGGCCTGCAGTTTGCTGGCCTGCAGTAAAATTAATATCCATTGACCGTCTAATATACCTCCAGCCACATAATCACTTGATGTTTTCTGTCCAGTGAATGCCTAATGTTTGGGGCCTGTACTCCATTGGCTGCATTAAAATTGATATCACTTGATCTTTTCTGTATGGTGAATGCATAATGTTTGGGGCCTGTAGTCTAACTGGCTAACAGTAAAATTGTTATACGGTGACCCCCTAATGTACCTCCAGACACATTATCAATTGTTCTTTTCTATACGGTGAATACATAATTTTGGTGGCCTGTAGTCCACTGGCATGCAGTACAATTGATATCCATTGACCGTCTAATATATCCTCAGCCATATAATCACTTGATGTTTTCTACCTGGTGAATGCCTAATGTTTGGGGTCTGTACTCCACTGCGCTGCAATAAAATTGATATCCAATTACCATCTAATATACCTCCAGCCACATAATAACTTGATGTTTTCTGCCCAGTGAATTAATCATTTTTGGGGCCTGTAGTCTACTGGCCAGCAGTAAAATTGATATCCATTGACTGTCTAATATACCTCTAGCCACATAATAACTTGATCTTTTCTGTACGGTGAATGCCTAATTGTTGGGGCCTCGGAGGAATTCAACACCTGTGACGACCACATCTTATCGAATTTCACCTATTATCATTTGGCATTTATTCAAGAGGGGGGATTTTGTTAGCCATGTATTTAATCCAATTTTATATTTTTAGCTCTTTTATACATATGTATTTGACATATATTTGTACTGGCCTGCAGTAAAATTTATATCCAATGACTATCTAATATACCTCCAGCCACATAATCACTTGTTCTTTTCCGTACGTTGAATGAATAATTTTTGGGGCTTTTTACTCCACTGGCCTGAAATAAAGTTGTTATCCAATGACCATCTAATATACCTCCAGCTACATAATCACTTGATGTTTTCTGTCCTTTGAATGCCTAATGTTTGGGGCCTGTACTCCCGTGGCCTAAAATAAAAAATTTCTAGGCTCCAGCAGCTCACATTTTTGACAGTTTCCCTTTAAAACGCATAAAAATGGCCGCTGATTAAAATACATATTTTTTGTGGGAATTTTTGCCATTGCCCCCCCTCGGATATGTCACTGTCCATGTTGTGGGATGATTTGTACACTTCTAGTAAGTATTTGGTGGCTGCAAATATGACCGGAAGGTTTTTCAGGTTCGCCTACCATTAAAGTGAATGGGGGCCGCCACGGACTTGTGGTTTGCGAACATTTGATAACGTTCACGTGATTGCATTTGCGAATCGTCCGGCCGATGTTTGTCCATCACTATTAGTAAGTGTCATATAGTCATCGGAAACCAGAAAGTAGACAAGTCCTTTAATCATTATAGTGAACCATATTAAACTTCAACTTTGAGTTTAATGCAGAGGTGAACTGTTCTTTGACTGGTGATACTTTTTATTGTCCAAGCAGTAAATCAAGAAGCTGTTCTGCATGAACAGCCTTAATTTAAAAATTACTCATGAATTTAATGTTGCTAGAATTGTATATTATTTCTTATAGAGACTCAATATGGTTCTCTTCTGTTGCAAGAACTAGTTGGTGCTCTACTTTCTCCGTGCATAATTCGGAAGGTCAGCCAACTGTTACATTAGCGGCTCTAAAATGCTCTGATCTATATCATTAACAGAGGTTGGAGATACCTTTAATGTAACTATTTTATAATTTTTAGGTTAATAAGGAGCAAATGGCTGTTGGGCTTTAAAGCCAGCATGACAGGTTTTGTTTTCTTCCCTAACTGAGGGACAAATGTGTTTTTATCATAAAACCGATTCCAGTAGGACCAAAACTGTATTATCATGAAAAGTTTGATTCGGCTGATTTGCTGAATTAAAAAAAAAAAATATATAGCTTTGTGACAAATAACTTCGTCACGAATCACATTTTTTTGTAATTAGCGGGTACAATGATAGGGAACTGAGATAGTGCCGCCCCCATCATTGTACCCCTCAGATGCCACGTACATACATGATCGCGGCATCTGAATGTAAAAAGTGTGAAATTAACATTAAATAAAATGTAATCAAACTTACCGCCTTCATTTGCTCGCGACAGGCTGGTTGCCGCCATCTTGCATGAAGATCTGGAGTAAAATCTTGCGCGGCGCGAGATTACGTCATCATGCTGGCCGGCGTGGTGGCGTCATACGTCACCACACACAGGGTTTTGGCCGAGATCTACAATCAACCACACACAGGGTTTTGGCCGAGATCTACAATCAAGATGAAGGCTGGCGGCCTGTTGTGAGCAAATGGAGGAGGTAGGTATGAATTATTTAGTTTTTACATAATTTCAGGTTAAAGCAAATCACTAACATGAAGCACATTGAAATTCGTCTTCGAGGCAAATCAAATTTATACTGAAATCCCGATCGAATTCCACTTCGCGGGATTCCATTCGCTCATCTCTAAGTAAAATGTATAACATATCTTTTTCTGCTTTTCCACAATTTCACCAATTGTAGCAAAACCACACTCTACTATATACTGTGCAGTAAAATGTAATTCTACCAACACAAAAGACTGCAACTCTAACATAGAGGAATCAAGAAGAAACATCACCGAAATGCAAATTTCCTCTGAGTTTACACACAGTAGACTTGTTGCAGAATTTGATGCACATGAACATGGTATGGAGGTGCACATACACTTTAAATAGCTGTCAAATGATAAATCATTCGCTGACAGCTTTCTCTCTCGACTCACATAGACTGACATGCTCAGCATAACTGAGTGCATGTGTTATCTGTGTAAGTAGAGGGGAAACCTATCTTTCGGTTATACAAACAAATGATTCTCTTCGTCCATCGAACAGATTATCTAGAGCTCCCCATTTACATCAGAATGTTGACCAGTCCCATAGAAAATGGCAGGTTTGGTGACAATAGTATAATATGTATGGGGCAGGGCCGGGACAAGGCATTCTGATGCCCTAGGCAGACTAGGCATATTCCGTCGCCCACCCCCAACCCCCAACCTATCCCTCAAATTTTATTTAGTCCAGCCTACTTCCTAAGGGCTCATGCACACAAACGTATTTTCTTTCCGCTTCCGTTCCTTTTTTTTTTTTTGCGGACCGCATGCAGAACCATCCACTTCAATGGGGCTGTAGAAAATACAGAAGTTACTCCATGCGCATTCCGTTTCTGTTTGTCCGCATGGCCCTTCCGCAAAAAAGTACCACATGTCCTATTATTGTCCGCAAATCAAAGTCCGGGGCCCCATTCCAGTCAATGGGTCCGCAAAAAATACGAAAAGCACACGGAACACATCTGTATGTCATCCATATGTATGCAATCTGTATTTGATCCGTATTTTGCGGATCCATACTGTAGAAATGCTATTGCCAGCCATATTGCTCATGTGTTTGGTGATTAATAAGTTACTATTTCTGTATAAGATGCGCAAAAAAGGGCTCAAATACGGAAACCATATGGATAGGTTTTGTGCAATAACGGAACGGAAGAGGACTTAAATCAGAGGAAGAAAAAAACTCAGATACAGAATAACGGATCAGTGAAAAATGGACCACAAAACAACAATGGTCGTGTGCATGAACCCTAATAAAGAGATTTAACCCTTAGGATACCAGAGGTTTTTTCGTTTTTGCGTTTTCATTTCTCTTCCCGCCCTTCTTTGAGCCCAAACCTTTTTTTTTTTCTGTTAACATAGCCGTATGAGGGCTTATTTTTTGCTGGACAAGTTGGTTTCTTATTTTACCATTTAATATGGCATACAATGTAGTAGGAAGTGTTTTTTGTCTGAGTTGACAGGGATTTGTAAATACAGGGAGGGACCAGCGAGGACGCAGGAAGCAGTGGAAGAATCAGAAAGGCATAACTACTTTTACTATTTTATAACATTCTAATCAATCTAATATTGACTAATTAATAAAGACTCCAGATTCCGCTGACGCCAGCGTCGGCGGCATGACGTAGGTGTTGCGCATCCCTGCCCACCCACCTCCCCCTCTTACCCTGCTCCCTGCTTCCTGCTCCACGTCTGCGGATCGCTCCTACCGGCTCGACTCACTGGGCATGCGCCGGCGTCCTGTTTCAGCGCGGCTCTGACTGAGGAGAACTGGAGGTGCCGGGGGAGCGCCCTCGGCTTGTTACCTTCCTGCTGATGTGCGGCTATACCTGGCCTCGGTGGAGAGGAGGTCGGACGGCTGCGGCGAAGATAACCCCTTGCCAAGCTTCCACTGATCTGACCAGGCTTGGACTAGTGGTGAAGTGAACAGGAGAAAGTGATTTTTCATCATTACAGCTGGAGTGTCGGAAAACTCACGAATACAGAAGACATCTACCTGGCATCTTGGTGGGTCTGGAGCGCGTGAGTAGCCAGCCAGCTGAGGGGTGACTCCCTATGCACCTGCTTTCTTTTTGCAATATGGGAGCACTGGTGGTACTGCAAAACTAACTATAACTAAGATCAGTGCTTACTAACTTACTAACTATTTGCCAACTTACGGCATTGCACTGCATTATACTTTAGCAATTTGCCTTAAGGGCAAGGAACACTCGTGGTTGATAATTGTGTAACACTGGTGGTAGTTTTTTGGGGGGAGACGGGTATGCTATTCTGAAACCCTTTGAGTCTTCCCGTTTGACTGTATCATGTTATAAACCCTAGCTGGGGGCATTTTGTGACCTGAAAGCAAAACTTGGAAGCCCTTCGGCCCCATCAAATGATGAATATAATGGGCGATTGCAGGGCTCTCATGAATTGGTATTTATGTCAGTGAAATAGTACTGGTCTGTAAAATAACCGAAATTTCAGCTGATACCTGTCAATATTGGTTTCATATGGACTCTTGTGCTCTATGGTCTGGACTATGTGGAATGTGCGTAATGACTATGTGGAATTTGTGCAACGATTAGTAACGAAAAAAAGAAAAAAGTAAAAAACATACAGTATAGATGAACTGACCACCCGTAGGGACAGCTGTCTCTCGTTTTCTTGACCCTTTTGGGTGGAGGAAATGATTACATTTTTTTATTAATTTATATACGCTTGTTGGATTGCTATTTGTCTGTGCTGTATTTTTTTATAATATAATGCCTGCAAAGCTCCAAAATAGGAGGTCATTGAGTGTAAGTAGAGGGAGTCCAGTTTCAAAGATGGATACGTTTTTGAAGTCACTACAATATAAAACTAGGACCAATCAGAAGGGTAATAAGGAGAATAAAGCTGACCCAATAAATCAATTAAATATTGAGGGGACCGGTGACAGAGAAGAGGACAGGAGATTTAAGAACATAGTAACAGAAGAGAAGATAGATCTAGTGGACAGGAAATTGACAGATATCCTCAGTGCGGTCCAACAATCAAAGAGATACAGATTATAAAATCTGCGCAAAGATACTAGCTAATCGACTAAAGGACGTTATTGATAGGTTAATTCACCCAGACCAGACGTGGTTTATACCTGAGATTGTTACAGTCTAGAATACGTAGAGCTTTCTTGAACATGCAGGTTGAGGAGGGGGGAGGCTCCCTCTCCACCCTGTCTTTAGACGCCGAGAAGGCTTTTGACATGGTGGAGTGGGAATATTTATAGCAAGTAATGTACAAGATGAATCTGGGCCAATACTTTATCAAGTGGGTCCAGATTCTTTATAATCACCCCAAAGCCAGAATTAATATCAATGGCGTATGGTCTGAGCAAATAGAGTTGTGCAGAGGAACAAGACAGGGATGTCCCCTTTCTCCTTTGTTGTTTGCTTTGTTTATAGAACCGTTGGCAGCTCAAATTAGATCGGATGGTAAGATCAGCGGTTTTAGTATGAAGGGGACCTCTGATAAGATAAGTATTATGCGGATGACATCTTAATCTTTTTGGAGAACCCAACATTTCAGCTGTCTTATCTTATGGAATTAATAAATAAGTTCAGAGACATTTTGGGATACAAAATCAATTGGGCCAAATCAGTACTGTTACCGCTCAACCAGGTAACTCTACTAAACTCTCTAGGAATTAGTGTATTAAAATCTATGGAATCCCTGGAATACTTGGGGGTAAAATTGTGCGCAATATTAGATTTTATGAGACTGAATGTCTCTCCCTTACTGATTAAATGTAAAAATAAAATTAGCGTTTGGCAGAAGTTATCGATAGGACAGACGGATAGAATTGCACTAATAAAAATTGTGTTACTTCCGCAGATTTTGTACGTTTTGGCAGCCTGCCCAGTTTGGATAGAGGATTGTTTCTTTAACCATTTGGAACGGCTGCTGAATGACTTAATCTGGGGAAGAAAAAGGGTAAAATGAAAACAAAAATATCTTTGGTTAGGCCTCATGCACACAACAGTATTTTTTCACAGTCCGCAAAACGGGGTTCCGTTGTTCCGTCATCCGTTTCCGTTTTTGTTTCCGTGTGTCTTCCTTGATTTTTGGAGGATCACCAGACATGAAGGAAAGTGAAAAAAATCTAAGTCAAGTTTGCCTTGCAAATGATAGAAAAAACAGACACGGATCATGGACGCGGATGAAGATCTTGTGTGCCTCCGTGTTTTTTCACGGACCCATTGACTTTAATGGGTCCGCGAACCGTTGTCCATGAAAAAAATAGGACAGGTCATATTTTTTTCACGGGCTTGGTTTGGGGAAAAATAAAAGGAATACTGGGAATCTAGAACTCTTCACATTTCTGACCTTTGTGGTGTAATAGCTATATTAGTGAATTTCAATCAATCACAGAACACAAATACTGGGAAAAATATGGTATTATTTACATATCACACTTAGTAAAGAATGGGGAAATAAGATTGTTAATCGAACTATGTCCTGGAACGAACTTAGACTTAATGAATCAGTATCAATATCACCAATTGAAACACACATTTGATGCTACACAAAATAGGGAATATTTTATCACTACAAAACACGAATTTACAGATTTTTATTATCAACACATGACTAGAGTTGAGCGGACACCTGGATGTTCGGGTTCGAGAAGTTCGGCCGAACTTCCCGGAAATGTTTGGGTTCGGGATCCGAACCCGATCCGAACTTCGTCCCGAACCTGAACCCCATTAAAGTCAATGGGGACCCGAACTTTTCGGCACTAAAAAGGCTGTAAAACAGCCCAGGAAAGGGCTAGAGGGCTGCAGAAGGCAGCAACATGTAGGTAAATCCCATGCAAACAAATGTGGATAGGGAAATGAATAAAAATAAAAATAAAATAAATAAAAATTAAACAATATAAATTGGAGAGAGGTCCCATAGCAGAGAATCTGGCTTCACGTCACCCACCACTGGAACAGTCCATTCTCAGATATTTAGGCCCCGGCACCCAGGCAGAGGAGAGAGGTCCCCTAACAGAGAATCTGTCTTCATGTCAGCAGAGAATCAGTCTGCATGTCATAGCAGAGAATCAGGCTTCACGTCAGCCACCACTGCAACAGTCCATTGGCATATATTTAGGCCCAGCACCCAGGCAGAGGAGAGAGGTCCCGTAACAGAGAATCTGGCTTCATGTCAGCAGAGAATCAGTCTGCATGTCATGGCAGAGAATCAGGCTTCACGTCACCCAACATTGGAACAGTCCATTGGCATATATTTAGGCCCCGGCACCCAGACAGAGGAGAGGTTCATTCAAATTTGGGTAGCCTCGCAATATAATGGTAAAATGAAAATAAAAATAGGATTGAATGAGGAAGTGCCCTGGAGTACAATAATATATGGTTAAGGGGAGGTAGTTAATGTCTAATCTGCACAAGGGATGGACAGGTCCTGTGGGATCCATGCCTGGTTCATTTTTATGAACGTCAGCTTGTCCACATTGGCTGTAGACAGGCGGCTGCGTTTGTCTGTAATGACGCCCCCTGCCGTGCTGAATACACGTTCAGACAAAACGCTGGCCGCCGGGCAGGCCAGCACCTCCAAGGCATAAAAGGCTAGCTCTGGCCACGTGGACAATTTAGAGACCCAGAAGTTGAATGGGGCCGAACCATCAGTCAGTACGTGGAGGGGTGTGCACACGTACTGTTCCACCATGTTAGTGAAATGTTGCCTCCTGCTAACACGTTGCGTATCAGGTGGTGGTGCAGTTAGCTGTGGCGTGTTGACAAAACTTTTCCACATCTCTGCCATGCTAACCCTGCCCTCAGAGGAGCTGTCCGTGACACAGCTGCCTTGGCGACCTCTTGCTCCTCCTCTGCCTTGGCCTTGGGCTTCCACTTGTTCCCCTGTGACATTTGGGAATGCTCTCAGTAGCGCGTCTACCAACGTGCGCTTGTACTCGCGCATCTGCCTATCACGCTCCAGTGCAGGAAGTAAGGTGGGCACATTGTCTTTGTACCGTGGATCCAGCAGGGTGGCAACCCAGTAGTCCGCACACGTTAAAATGTGGGCAACTCTGCTGTCGTTGCGCAGGCACTGCAGCATGTAGTCGCTCATGTGTGCCAGGCTGCCCAGGGGTAAGGACAAGCTGTCCTCTGTGGGAGGCGTATCGTCATCGTCCTGCCTTTCCCCCCAGCCACGCACCAGTGATGAGCCCGAGCTGCGTTGGGTGCCACCCCGCTGTGACCATGCTTCATCCTCATCCTCCTCCACCTCATTCTCATCCTCGTCCTCCAGTAGTGGGCCCTGGCTGGCCACATTTGTACCTGGCCTCTGCTGTTGCAAAAAACCTCCCTCTGAGTCACTTCGAAGAGACTGGCCTGAAAGTACTAAAAATGACCCCTCTTCCTCCTCCTCCTCCTGGGCCACCTCCTCTTCCATCATCGCCCTAAGTGTTTTCTCAAGGAGACATAGAAGTGGTATTGTAACGCTGATAACGGCGTCATCGCCACTGGCCATGTTGGTGGAGTACTCGAAACAGCGCAACAGGGCACACAGGTCTCGCATGGAGGCCCAGTCATTGGTGGTGAAGTGGTGCTGTTCCGCAGTGCGACTGACCCGTGCATGCTGCAGCTGAAACTCCACTATGGCCTGCTGCTGCTCGCACAGTCTGTCCAGCATGTGCAAGGTGGAGTTCCACCTGGTGGGCACGTCGCATATGAGGCGGTGAGCGGGAAGGCCGAAGTTACGCTGTAGCACAGACAGGCAAGCAGCGGCAGGATGTGAACGCCGGAAGCGCGACCAGACGGCCCGCACTTTATGCAGCAGCTCTGACATGTCGGGGTAGTTGTGAATGAACTTCTGCACCACCAAATTCAGCACATGCGCCAGGCAAGGGATGTGCGTCAAACCGGCTAGTCCCAGAGCTACAACGAGATTTCGCCCATTATCGCACACCACCAGGCCGGGCTTGAGGCTCACCTGGCAGCAACCACTCGTCGGTCTGTTGTTCTATACCCCGCCACAACTCCTGTGCGGTGTGGGGCCTGTCCCCCAAACATATGAGTTTCAGAATGGCCTGCTGACGTTTACCCCGGGCTGTGTTGAAGTTGGTGGTGAAGGTGTGTGGCTGACTGGATGAGCAGGTGGAAGAAGAGGAGGAGGAAGCCGAGAAGGAGGAGGTGGCAACAGGAGGCAAAGAATGTTGCCCTGCGATCCTTGGCGGCGGAAGGACGTGCGCCAAACAGCTCTCCGCCTGGGGCCCAGCTGCCACTACATTTACCCAGTGTGCAGTTAGGGAGATATAGCGTCTCTGGCCGTGCTTACTGGTCCACGTATCTGTGGTTAGGTGGACCTTGCTACAGATGGCGTTGCGCAATGCACACTTGATTTTATCGGATACTTGGTTGTGCAGGGAAGGCACGGCTCTCTTGGAGAAGTAGTGGCGGCTGGGAACAACATACTGTGGGACAGCAAGCGACATGAGTTGTTTGAAGCTGTCTGTGTCCACCAGCCTAAATGACAGCATTTCATAGGCCAGTAGTTTAGAAATGCTGGCATTCAGGGCCAGGGATCGAGGGTGGCTAGGTGGGAATTTACGCTTTCTCTCAAATGTTTGTGAGATGGAGAGCTGAACGCTGCCGTGCGACATGGTTGAGATGCTTGGTGACGGAGGTGGTGGTGGTGTTGGTGGTACATCCCCTGTTTGCTGGGCGGTAGGTGCCAACGTTCCTCCAGAGGCGGAGGAAGAGGCCGAGGCGGCAGCAGCAGAAGAGGCCGAGGCGGCAGCAGCAGAAGAGGTAGCAGGGAGATCCTGAGTGACTTCCTTGTTTTTAAGGTGTTTACTCCACTGCAATTCATGCTTTGCATGCAGGTGCCTGGTCATGCAGGTTGTGCTAAGGTTCAGAACGTTAATGCCTCGCTTCAGGCTCTGATGGCACAGCGTGCAAACCACTCAGGTCTTGTCGTCAGCACATTGTTTGAAGAAGTGCCATGCCAGGGAACCCCTTGAATCTGCCTTTGGGGTGCTCGGTCCCAGATGGCGGCGGTCAGTAGCAGGCGGAGTCTCTTGGCGGCGGGTGTTCTGCTTTTGCCCACTGCTCCCTCTTTTGCTACGCTGTTGGCTCGGTCTCACCACTGCCTCTTCCTCCGAACTGTGAAAGTCAGTGGCACGACCTTCATTCCATGTGGGGTCTAGGACCTCATCGTCCCCTGCATCGTCTTCCACCCAGTCTTGATCCCTGACCTCCTGTTCAGTCTGCACACTGCAGAAAGACGCAGCAGTTGGCACCTGTGTTTCGTAATCATCAGAGACTTTCTGAGGTGGTATTCCCATGTCCTCATCATCAGGAAACATAAGTGGTTGTGCGTCAGTGCATTCTATGTCTTCCACCGCTGGGGAAGGGCTAGGTGGATGCCCTTGGGAAACCCTGCCAGCAGAGTCTTCAAACAGCATAAGAGACTGCTGCATAACTTGAGGCTCAGACAGTTTCCCTGATATGCATGGGGGTGATGTGACAGACTGATGGGGTTGGTTTTCAGGCGCCATCTGTGCGCTTTCTGCAGAAGACTGGGTGAGAGATAATGTGAACGTGCTGGATCCACTGTCGGCCACCCAATTGACTAATGCCTGTACCTGCTCAGGCCTTACCATCCTTAGAACGGCATTGGGCCCCACCAAATATCGCTGTAAATTCTGGCGGCTACTGGGACCTGAGGTAGTTGGTACACTAGGACGTGTGGATGTGGCAGAACGGCCACGTCCTCTCCCAGCACCAGAGGGTCCACTAACACCACCACGACCATGTCCACATCCGCGTCCCTTACTAGATGTTTTCCTCATTGTTATCGTTCACCACAACAACAAAAATATTATTTGGCCCAATGTATTGAATTCAAATTCAGGCCTTTTTTTACAGACACCTAACACTATCTGGCTATCTATTTAGGTACCGTATTACACTAATACAGGCACAGCAGTAACCACAGATTTAGCTGACTATGACTTTGAGGCCTAGTATTTAGGCGCTGGGTGACAGGTATACGTTTTACAGACAGAATTAGACTGGGATATGCACAGTAGCGTGTGTGTGAAGTTATTGAGAATGACCCTATCAGCACCTTGATTCTGATATACCCTTTTAGGGATGTATTTAAAGTAGGCCTGGTACAGCAGAAACCACTAAATTAGGAAATTGCTAAATTGGGAATAATATTTCAACCCAGAACAAAAAATGTGCTTTGACGGACACTAAATAACTTGCCCAGCCACAACAGTACAGCAGTAACGACAGATTTAGCTGGATATAAATTTGAAGCCTAGTATTTAGGCGCTGGGTGACAGGTATAGGTTTACTGACAGAATTAGACTTGGAAATGCACAGTAGCGTGTGTGTGAAGTTATTCAGAATGACCCTATGTGCACCTTGAATCTGATATACCCTTTTAGGGATAGATTTAAAATAGCTCTGATACAGCAGAAACCACTAAATTAGGAAATTGCTAAATTGGGAATTGTATTTCAACCCAGAACAAAAAATGTGCTTTGACGGACACTAAATAACTTGCCCAGCCACAACAGTACAGCAGTAATGACAGATTTAGCTGAATATAAATTTGAGGCCTAGTATTTAGGCGCTGGGTGACAGGTATAGTTTTACTGACAGAATTAGACTTGGAAATGCACAGTAGCGTGTGTGTGAAGTTATTCAGAATGACCCTATGTGCACCTTGAATATTATATACCCTTTTAGGGATAGATTTCAAATAGCTCTGATACAGCAGAAACCACTAAATTAGGAAATTGCTAAATTGGGAATTGTATTTCAACCCAGAACAAAAACTGTGCTTTGACAGACACTAAATAACTTGACCAGCCACACCGGTAACAACAGATTTAGCTGGATATAAACTTGAGGCCTAGTATTTAGGCGCTGGGTGACAGGTATACGTTTACTGACAGAATTAGACTGGGATATGGCCAAAAAATAACCACACTATTGTTGGTTAAATGCACTTGGTGTGACAGCTTGACCAACCACACTACTGAGGTTTAAATGCACTTGGTGACAGGGGCAGCTTGCCCCTGATGTAGTATATGTCCAAAAAATAAACAGACTATTGCTGGTTAAATGCACTTGGTGTGACAGCTTGACCAACCACACTACTGAGGTTTAAATGCACTTGGTGACAGGCGCAGCTTGCCCCTGATGTAGTATATGGCCAAAAAATAAACAGACTATTGCTGGTTAAATGCACTTGGTGTGACAGCTTGACCAACCACACTACTGAGGGTTAAATGCACTTGGTGACAGGCGCAGCTTGCCCCTGATGTAGTATATGGCCAAAAAATAAACAGACTATTGCTGGTTAAATGCACTTGGTGTGACAGCTTGACCCTGATATAGGCTTTAGCCAAAAAACAACCACACCATTGAGGGTTAAATGCACTTGGTGGCAGCTTGTGCTGGCGCAACATAAGACACAAAATGGCCGCCGATCACCCCAGAAAAAAGTGACTGAAAAACGCTCTGGGCAGCCTTAAAACAGTGAGCAATTTAATAGCAGCAGTTCAATCATCCACAGCTGCAGATCGATCACTGAATGGAGTCTTTTGGAGGAGTTAATCAGCCTAATCTCGCCCTACTGTCGCAGCTGCAACCTCTCCCTACGCTAATCAGAGCAGAGTGACGGGCGGCGCTATGTGACTCCAGATTAAATAGAGGCTGGGTCACATGGTGCTCTGGCCAATCACAGCCATGCCAATAGTAGGCATGGCTGTGACGGCCTCTTGGGGCAAGTAGTATGACGCTTGTTGATTGGCTGCTTTGTAGCCTTTCAAAAAGCGCCAAGAAAGCGCCAAAAAGCGCCAAGAAAGCGACGAACACCGAACCCGAACTTTTACGAAAATGTCCGGGTTCGGGTCCGTGTCACGGACACCCCAAAATTCGGTACGAACCCGAACTATACAGTTCGAGTTCGCTCATCCCTAATCTTGATCCATTAGATCCAGCCACTTGACCACCTTTTCAGCCATTGGAGGCAGCCATCTTAGAACCATTGAAACTGATTTCTGCTAGCAGACATTTTGGTATAGTATAACCTTACCTATATTTTATAGAATAATTAATTAATATTATATATATATATATATATATTCAATTAACCATACTTTGTGTATAGTATCTGTTTTGGAATAAGATTGGGGTGTACCTGCAGCATCATCCTAAAACTTGATCCGATTCAGGGAGATTTATATGTACTGTTAGAAACACGGTATCATCTTCAAATAACTTAATTGAGTTCTAGGCCAGTATGGTTAATTATGTATATATATTTGTATTAAAAAAAAAGAGGAAGTCTGAAGCGCCAAGAAAGCGACGAACACCGAACCCGAACCCGGACTTTTACGAAAATGTCCGGTTCGGGTCCGTGTCACGGACACCCCAAAATTCGGTACGGGTTCGCTCATCCCTACACATGACAACTAGGGTTACTATCTCCCAAGTGGATAGGAGGATAAGGAAGAGTTTGGGAAAAATATTAAAATTTAATAGTGAGGAAAAATGGGCAAAAGATATAGGATTAAACACAATAGAATGGGGGAATATATATAAAAATATAAAAAAAGACAACGATTTCCAGCAACTTTAGGTTAATTTATTTTAATATTATCCATAGAATATATCTGACCCCTACATAGTAGCTAAGTAAGATCTATAAAGAGCGAGAATCAAATTGTTGAATATGTAGAGAAGAGTCTGCAGACTATATGCATATGATATGGAGCTGTTCAAGTGTGCAATTCTATTGGAGTGAGGTTTTCTGCGTCTTAAGTGCAGAGTCTTTAATATCTTTTCCATTTAACCCGGAAGTGGCCATCCTAGGTATCATGCCTCTATTAATTAGAAATAAAATGAAAAAAATGGTTTGGATGAGAGGTCTTATGGTCGCAAGAGTGATTATTGCGAGAGAATGGGGTTAAAAAAAAAAAAGCACCAAATATCATGGAGTGGAAAAATTTACTTACACAGATTGAGAGGTTTGAGGAACATGCGGCTTGCAGCAGATGAGTGGTTCTGCGTGAGGGGGGGAGAGAGAGGGGAGCTACCACCAGTGGCGGACACCAAGAGGACCACCAAGGGGGGGGCGGGGGGTAATGTCGGGAGACAATCAACCGATTACATTGAAATAAATATGATGTGAAATTAATTGGGGACCTGGGTACTCCCCAAAATAGAAAAATTTTGCTTATTAGTTCTTTAACATTTTTGTTTATTGTATTTCATTATACTGATTGTCATGGTAGATTGAGTGTCAAGGAAACCGGATTCTTGTATTGTCAAATTGTTTTATTTGTGCATTTTTTAACAAAAATAAATAAATAAAAATAAAGACTCCAGATGAGACCCCAAAATAGATACAGACCTCCAGAGAATCCCCAAAATTAAAAGACTTTTAGACTAGATCCCAAAATCAATACAGACCTTAGCCCTAAAATTCATACTGACCTCAGTTTACATCCCAAATCAGCCCCAAATTCATTCAGATCCCAGATCCGATCCAAATTTCATCTCCTGTTATACCATTACACACATCTCCCCAGTCACCAGTACTCATAGCCCAAATTATGTCAGTATCAGTACTTACAAATTAGGCAAAGGTCTATATATCCAAGAAGCATATATCCTTAATAATTAATTAAAGGAGTATTTTGGTTGTTAGAAGTTATCGCCTATCCACAAGTTAGGGGATAACTATTAGATCAGTGGAGGTCTTATCACTAGGAGCCCCACCGATCACTAGAATGGAGGCACCGTGCCCTCTGCAACCGCTTTGAGATAAACGGTGCAGCTGGTCACACATGCAGTTGGCCGCTCCATTAATTTCTATCGGAGTTCTGGACAGCGCTCCACTATCTTTGGAATTCTTGTAGACATTTACAGCCCTTTTTGGCGTGTATTTGTGGCAAAAAAACTGCAGTTACATGTTCTAAACCCTTTTTTTGGCGTGTATTAGTGTGGGGGGAAAAAAAGGGCTTATTAGCTGTTGTGTGATAATGTGAGAAAATTAAAACCCTTTTTTGCATGTATTAGTGGGAAAAAAGAAAAAGGGCTTATTAGCCGTTGTGTAGTGAAGTGGGAAAATTACAGCCCTTTTTGGCGTGTATTAGTAGCAAAAGAAAACATTATTTGCCATTCACGGCCGCAGTTATATGTTCTAAAGCCTATTTCTGGCGGGTTTTAGTGGGGAAAAAAGGGGCTTATTAGCTGTTGTGTGGTGAAGTGAGAAAATGAAGGCCCTTTATGGTGTGCATAAATTTATTTTTTATTTACTTATTTGATCTAACACTACTGTATGTCAGACAGAGTAGTGACAGGCCCTGCACAGGGGAGGGGCACAGGCCTAAATGTTTCTGGCGCAGGCACAGGTCGCAGTAGAGTAAGGGGGCATGGCAGCAGAGGTCACTTTGAGAGGCCTGAGTTCCCAGTGTCAGCTAACAGACATGTCTTAACCAGCAACCCAAAGTTTCTTGAACGATTGACTCAATCTTCGACTTTGTTGCAAGTGATATCAGATACCCCCAGCCAAGAGTCGGTGGGTTCCTCAGACGCAATCCTTAGTTGGCGTGGACCGGGAGCAAGCCCTGTGCCCTCAGTTGTTCTCAAACTGCCTGTATCCTTTGCTGTTCCCTCAGCCAGAGAAGTACTATATGCTGTGGCCTCAGCTCCACTATACAGCGAGGACGAGCTACTAGAGGACAGTCAGTAGCTACTGCCCAGCCAGGATCCAGAGGAGAAATCTGCCGCTTCTTCTGGTAGGCGGGCAAGTAGTGATGAGGAGAGTGGCATGGGAGCTGGTGTTAAGAGCGGTCAGGTTCCTGCCTCAGAGACCGTTGGGGAGGACATCAGTGATGTGCAGACAGTACTCGATGATGATGTAGCCAATCGCAATTGGGACACAAAGTACAAATAACATGTAGGAGATAAGTGCAATAAAAGATATATACAGACCAAGACAGTCCTGGATCCCGACACGTTTCACGGTCACTTTCTCAAGGGATAATGGTTGTGTGTACACTGATCATATATAGTCTGAAAATTAGGTTAATTGGAAGCACATGGGATGCAAACAAACGCCCAAAGACGAAAAACGGAAGTGCAGTGCTTTTCACCCTGGAACGCACCAAATCACTTCCGGTCCAGTCGGTGTCCGGACACTGCAACACTCACACTACTCATACATATCATTATGGAAAAGGAGGAGGATAGGGCGGACCCATAAGAGGATTAATCGGAACCACATCTGATATAGTAATCCTGCAGGGGTTGGTGGAGGCGAACAGCTCCACGGAGGATCGCACAAGCCATACCGGATATCCTGCATGCGGTCCAGCGTGGAACACACCGGCTCCAACCCAACCCATATAACTTCCTGCTAAGTTGGAGGCGATGTTGCAAAACCTGCGAGACTAGCGGGGCATGATCACATGATGCGTTCCACACTGGAGCGCAAGCAGCACTCTGAGGCACGATTTCAGGCTAAAATCCCAGCCTACCATAAAAATTGCATCTAAGAGAAATACATATATAATCTGAAATAGAACAAGGAATACTTATATGGTAATTAATTTCATATATTAATACCCATGATAAGTAACAGACATCGTATATCATGATTCCCAATAAAGAGAAAAATTAAAAATATATAAATATATAATAAATATAAACAATCATAAAAACATATAGCGATATCAATTTCATATATATATATATATATATATATATATATATATGTATAGGAAATTCGGCGGCACCAGTACGCTGGCTCAGGTGCTATGTCCAAGGGAATGAGCTACACCCTTAATATATATCTGGAAATGGGACAGCACTCCAAGACTTGAAAAAAATAAATATCTTTATTCACCCATTCGTCATATTCCACAAAACGAAGATAACGAAGTATTCTGCATCTTAGTTTTAGCTACCTATTCATCAACTTCGCTAATTCTAGCAATCATATAGGAACGTTTACTATAGAGACAGCTAAGTTTAATTCGCTATGCGATTATATTACTTTGCTTTTTTTTATAAATAGAATAATTATAATAATTATCAGGTATTATAATTATTCCATTTATTAAAAAAAAAAGCTAAGATATATAATCGCATAGCGATTTAAACTTACCTGTCTCTATAGTAAACTTTCCTATATGATTGCTAGAATTAGCTAAGTTGACAAATAGGTAGCTAAAACGAAGATGCAGAATACTTTGTTACCTTCGTTTTGTGGAATATAACGAATATATTCATCATATTCGCTAATTCTACCAAGCCAACCATAGTAAACCAGGTCCAAGTTGAAATCGCAATGCGATTAATATAACTCGAAGTAATCGCATGGAGATTTCAACTTAGCACTGCTATATTCCAAAATGGGCTAGAATTAACGAATATGGAATATAGCAGTGTTAAGTTGAAATCGCAATTCGATTATTATAACTTGAAATAATCGAATTGCGATTTCAACTTAGCACTGCTATATTCCATATTAGGCTAGAATTAACTAATATGGAATATAGCAGTGCTAAGTTGAAATCGCCATGCGATTACTTCGAGTTATATTAATCGCATTGCGATTTCAACTTGGACCTGGTTTACTATGGTTGGCTTGGTAGAATTAGCGAATATGACGAATATATTAGTTATATTCCACAAAACGAAGATAACAAAGTATTCTGCATCTTCGTTTTAGCTACCTATTCGTCAACTTCGCTAATTCTAGCAATCATATAGGAAGGTTTACTATAGAGACAGCTAAGTTTAATTCGCTATGCGATTATATTACTTTGCTTTTTTTTTTTTTTAAATAAATGGAATGATTATAATACCTGATAATTATTATAATTATTCTATTTATAAAAAAAAAGCTAAGTAATATAATCGCATAGCGAATTAAACTTAGCTGTCTCTATAGTAAACTTTCCTATATGATTGTTAGAGTTAGCGAAGTTGATGAATAGGTAGTTAAAACGAAGATGCAGAATACTTTGTTATCTTCGTTTTGTGGAATATGACGAATACATTTGTTATATTCGTTTTGTGGAATATGACGAATACATTCGTCATATTCGCTAATTCTACCAAGCCAACCATAGTAAACCAGGTCCAAGTTGAAATTGCAATGCGATTAATATAACTTGAATTAATCGAATTTCGATGTCAGCTTAGCACTGCTATATTCCATATTAGGCTAGAATTAACGAATATGGAATATAGCAGTGCTAAGTCGAAATCGAAATTCGATTATTATAACTTGAATTAATCGCATTGCTATTTCAATAGGAGAGTAGCCTTTAAGTTAAAATTGCAATACACGATTATTTCAATCGCATATTAATCGCGATAACTAGAATAATGACGAATATTCGATTTCGACGAATATAAAACAAAAGAATTTAGTCGAAATCAAATATGGCACCTGCTGCTCATCACTAGTTCCACAGCAGTACTGGCAAAAAATTCTGTAGACAGATGAAACCAAAGTTGAATTGTTTGGGAGAAACACACAACACTATGTGTGGAGAAAAAGAGGCACAGCACACCAACATCAAAACTTTATCCAACTGTGAAGCATGGTGGTGGGGGCATCATGGTTTGGGGCTGCTTTGCTGCGTCAGGGCCTGGACGGATTGCTATCATCAAAGGAAAAATGAATTCCCAAGTTTATCAAGACATTGCAGTAGAACTTAAGGCCATCTGTCCACCAGCTGAAACTCAACAGAAGATGGGTGTTGCAACAGGACAATGACCCAAAGCATAGAAGTAAATCAACAACAGAATGGCTTAAACAGAAGAAAATACGCCTTCTGGAGTGGCCCAGTCAGAGTCCTAACCTTAACCCGATTGAGATTCTGTGGTATGACCTCAAGAAAGCGATTCACACCAGACATCCCAAGAATATTGCTGAACTGAAACAGTTCTGTAAAGAGGAATGGTCAAGAATTACTCCTGACCGTTGTGCACGTCTGATCTGCAACTACAGGAAACGTTTGGTTGAAGTTATTGCTGCCAAAGGAGGTTCAACCAGTTATTAAATCCAAGGGTTCACATACTTTTTCCACCTGCACTGTGAATGTTTACATGGTGTGTAACAACAGGGTACCATTTAATTCTTTGTGTGCTATTAGTTTAAGCAGACTGTGATTGTCTATTGTTGTGACTTAAATGAAGATCAAATCACATTTTATGACCAATTTGTGCAGAAATCCATATCATTCCAAAGGGTTCACATACTTTTTCTTGCAACTGTATATATGTATATATATATATATATATATATATATAAAAGGAAAATAATGGTGGCACTGGAAAAACAAGGTGGGTGCTAGGTCCAGGGATGTAGCAGCTTACCCCGTCTTGATACAGATGAAAAACGGACAGCACTCCAAGTAAACGTTTCAGCTCATACAAGAGCCTTTTTCAAGGCTTGAAAAAGGCTCTTGTATGAGCTGAAACGTTGCCATCCACATGGGTGAATAAACACCATTCATTTTTACTTGGAGTGCTGTCCGTTTTTCATCTATATATACATATATATATATACAGTACAGACCAAAAGTTTGGACACACCTTCTCATTCAAAGAGTTTTCTTTATTTTCATGACTATAAAAATTGTAGATTTACACTGAAGGCATCAAAACTACGAATTAACACATGTGGAATTATATACATAACAAAAAAGTGTGAAACAACTGAAAATATGTCATATTCTAGATTCTTCAAAGTAGCCACCTTTTACTTTGATTACTGCTTTGCACACTCTTGGCATTCTCTTGATGAGCTTCGAGAGGTAGTCACCTGAAATGGTCTTCCAACAGTCTTGAAGGAGTTCCCAGTGATGCTTAGCACTTTTTGACCCTTTTGCCTTTACTCTGCGGTCCAGCTCACCCCAAACCATCTCGATTGGGTTCAGGTCCGGTGACTGTGGAGGCCAGGTCATCTGGCGCAGCACCCCATCACTCTCCTTCATGGTCAAATAGCCCTTACACAGCCTGGAGGTGTGTTTGGGGTCATTGTCCTGTTGAAAAATAAATGATGGTCCAACTAAACGCAAACCGGATGGAATAGCATGCCACTGCAAGATGCTGTGGTAGCCATGCTGGTTCAGTATGCTTTCAATTTTGAATAAATCCCCAACAGTGTCACCAGCAAAGCACCCCCACACCATCACACCTCCTCCTCCATGCTTCACAGTGGGAACCAGGCATGTAGAGTCCATCCGTTCACCTTTTCTGCGTCGCACAAAGACATGGTGGTTGGACCCAAAGATCTCAAATTTGGACTCATCAGACCAAAGCACAGATTTCCACTGGTCTAATGTCCATTCCTTGTGTTCTTTAGCCCAAACAAGTCTCTTCTGCTTGTTGTCTGTCATTAGCAGTGGTTTCCTAGCAGATATTCTACCATGAAGGCCTGATTCACACAGTCTCCTCTTAACAGTTGTTCTAGAGATGTGTCTGCTGCTAGAACTCTGTGTGGCATTGACCTGGTCTCTAATCTGAGCTGCTGTTAACCTGCGATTTCTGAGGCTGGTGACTCGGATGAACTTATATTCTGCAGCAGAGGTGACTCTTGGTCTTCCTTTCCTGGGGCGGTCCGCATATGAGCCAGTTTCTTTGTAGCGCTTGATGGTTTTTGTGACTGCACTTGGGGACACTTTCAACGTTTTCCCAATTTTTCGGACTGACTGACCTTCATTTCTTAAAGTAATGATGGCCACTCGTTTTTCTTTACTTAGCTGCTTTTTTCTTGCCATAATACAAATTCTAACAGTCTATTCAGTAGGACTATCAGCTGTGTATCCACCTGACTTCTCCACAACGCAACTGATGGTCCCAACCCCATTTATAAGGCAAGAAATTCCACTTATTAAACCTGACAGGGCACACCTATGAAGTAAAAACCATTTCAGGTGACTACCTCTTGAAGCTCATCAAGAGAATGCCAAGAGTGTGCAAAGCAGTAATCAAAGCAAAAGGTGGCTACTTTGAAGAACCTAGAATATGACATATTTTCAGTTGTTTCACACTTTTTTGTTATGTATATAATTCCACATGTGTTAATTCATAGTTTTGATGCCTTCAGTGTGAATCTACAATTTTCATAGTCATGAAAATAAAGAAAACTCTTTGAATGAGAAGGTGTGTCCAAACTTTTGGTCTGTACTGTATATATATATATATATATATATATATATACTCTGTAATCCCATGCAAATTACGAGGGGGATGTATGTAATGGACGGGTATGGATGTATGATGTAACCGGATGATTTTGTACATGTCAAAACCGCTATTAAGTAATCATTTGTAAAACAAATTGTGACAACACCCCTTCTTTATGAATGCCCAGTCTCTTGTATTTCGTCTGCTTTTCATGCCGTTAACCCTATTTCGCACTTTAAATGTACAAAGACCACTTTATCTGCCTGTGACGCAGTTAGCAAACACAATGGACATTAGCGAACACAATGGATATTGCCCGTGACACAAAACACAAACACAATGGATATTGCCTGTGATACATTTAGCAAACACAATGGTCTTAGTCATCGACTGCATTGAACTATGTCTGGCCCCTTTATCCAATTATCTCCAGGATAGAGAGGAGAGATTTTACTGTTCATGTGGGAGTGTGTTATATATTACTGTATATTGATTGTTCAATGTATTTTGTGTGCCTGTTCCCCACAAGGGCCCCGTGTGAGTAACCCTTGCCGGAGGACTTGATAAAAAGTTGAGCTGTGGCCATCAATAAAGTTAATCGTTTTTACCCCGTCCCGGAAGTCTTGGATCCTGTTTATGGGGGATTGGGAGCTATATATTCACAACACCTTTGGATTTACTTGATTTTTGGGAGGTTCTGTATGGATTTACTCAGCTGGAGTTTAAGATATCCGTAATAAGAATAAAATACGAATGTGGTAAAGTTAACACACATGCTTTATGAGACATGTTATGTAAACTAAATGAAATGTTATGCGTTAAGACTTTTTTTTTTTATGGATTATGTTTCAAGAAAACGTAATGAGTTAATAAATTTTATTTAAGAGGTAGTGTGTTAACCCTACTACATCTGTACGGATTAGCAGCATTACTGTATATATACATTACAGAGTGTTGTAGAGAGAGGGACCAAATTCATGTAAGCATTGCACCTTGGCATAATCTTGAACTTTAATAAAAGTGACCTCCACAGTGCTCATTCCTTTAATAACAGTGACCTCCACAGCGCCCACCCCTTTAACAGTGACATTCACAGCACCCGCCTCTTTAATAACAGTGACCTTAACAGTGCCCGCCCCTTTAATAACAGCGACTTCCACAGTGTCTGTACCTTTAACAGTGACCTTCACAGTGCCCGCCCCTTTAACAGTGAACTCCATAGCGCCTGTCCGTTTAATAATGACCCCTGTCCCCCATGCATGTAGCAGTGTAGTTGTGTCATCATACGTCATATGTCTGAATATTTAAGGACCTGCGACCTGCTGAAACCTGTGATCAGTTGCTATGGCAACCTGGAGTAGGATCTGCGAACTTCTATTGGTTGAGTGACATGTGACCATGTGTATGGCAGTTGGGATATGAGTGAAAGACTTGCAGACTTCTATTGGCTAATGCAAGTCATTTTTTGGGAATATCTCCGGAACGGTAAGTCCTAAAGAGCTGAGACCCAGTCTAAAACCTTCCCGAATACCTGGTGTACCTGTGTGCCAAATTTGGTGAATATCACTCCAGTCGTTTGGTCGTGCATAAAGAACATACAGACAGACAAACAGACAGACAGACAGACACTCATTTTCATATATATAAGAGACTAGCAGAAGGACCCGGCTTTGCACCGGTTTCTTCATCTATTTCATTTTATGTTTCCGTGTGTCATAAAAAAGAATAGTGATGAGGGCAATATTAAAATTTGTCATATTTCGCAAATATTAGCGCAAATATTCACTATATATTTGCGAATTTGCAAATTTTTTATCTCCTGTCATTATTTTCTTGATTGCGGAAACTTCTACAGTCCACAGTGCCCACCCCTTTAACATTGACATCCACAGTGCCCACCCCTTTAACAGTAAACTCTGCACTGCCTGCCCCTTTAACAGTGCCCGCCACTTTAACTCATTAAGGACACAGCCTTATTTCACCTTAAGGACCAGGCCATTTTTTGCAAATCTGACCAGTGTCACTTTAAGTGGTGATAACTTTAAAACGCTTTGACTTATCCAGGCCATTCTGAACTGTTTTTTCGTCACATATTGTACTTCATGACACTGGTAAAATGAATAAAACATTTTTATTTATAAAAAATACCAAATTTAGCAAAAATGTGTAAAAAAATTGCAAATTTCCAAGTTTCAAGTTCTCTACTTCTATAATACATAGTAATACCTCCAAAAATAGTTATTACTTTACATTCCCCATATGTCTACTTCATGTTTGGATTATTTTGGGAATGATATTTTATTTTTGGGGGATGTTACAAGGCTTAGAAGTTTAGAAGCAAATCTTGAAATTTTTCAGAAATGTTCAGGTCTGAACTTTGCGAGGCTTACATAAAAGAAACCACCCCAAAATGAGTCCATTCTAGAAACTACACCCCTCATGTTATTCAAAACTGATTTTACAAACTTTTTTAACCCTTCAGGTGTTCCACAAGAATTAATGGAAAATAGAGATAAAATTTAACTTTTTTGGCAGATTTTCCATTTTAATATTTTTTTTTCCAGTTACAAAGCAAAGGTTAACAGCCAAAGAAAACTCAATATTTATGGCCCTGATTGTGTAGTTTACAGAAACACCCCATATGTGGTTGTAAACTACTGTACGGGCACACGGCAGGGCGCAGAAGGAAAGGAATGCCATACGGTTTTTGGAAGGCAGATTTTGCTGGACTGTTTTTTTTTACACCATATCCCATTTGAAGCCCCCTTGATGCAACCTTAGAGTAGAAAATCCATGAACGTGACCCCATCTAAGAAACTACACCCTTCAAGGTATTCAAAACTGATTTTACAAACGTTTTTAACCCTTCAGGTGTTCCATAAGAGTTATTGGCAAATGGAGATGAAATTTCAGAATTAAAATTTTTGGCAAACTTTCCATTTTAATCATTTTTTTCCAGTGAAAAAGCAAGGATTAACAGCCAAACAAAACTCAATATTTATGGCCCTGATTCTGTAGTTTACATGAACACCCCATATGTGGTTGTAAACTGCTGTACGGGCACACGGCAGCGCACAGAAAGAAAGGAATGCCATACGGTTTTTGGAAGGCAGATTTTGCTGGACTGTTTTTTTTTGACACCATGTCCCATTTGAACCCCCACTGATGCACCCCTAGAGTAGAAACTCCCAAAAAATACCCCATTTTAGAAACTACTGGATAGGGTGGACTTTTTTTGATACTAGTTTAGGGTAAATATGATTTTTGGTTGCTCTATATTACACTTTTTGTGAGGCAAGATAACAAGAAATAGCTGTTCTGGCACCGTTTTTATTTTTTTTAATTTACAACATTCATCTGACAGTAAGCATTGTACCTTAGATAATGTGGTATTTTTATAGACCAGTTTCTCACGGACGCAGCAATACCTAATATGTATACTTTTTTTTATTTATGTAAGTTTTACACAATGATTTGAATTTTTGAAGCAAAAAAAAAACATGTTTTAGAGTTTCCATAGTCTGAGAGCCATCATTTTTTCAGTTTTTGGGTGATTACCTGGGGTAGGGTAGGATTTTTGCGGGATGAGATGCCGGTTTTATTGGCACTATTTTTGGGGTGCGTGTGACTTTTTGATCACTTGCTATTACACTTTTTGTGATGTAAGGTGACAAAAAGTGGTTTATTTAGCACAGTTTTTGTTTAAACATTTTTACGGTGTTCATCTGAGAGGTTAGGTCATGTGATATTTATATAGAGCCGGTCGATACGGACGCGGCGATACCTAATATGTATACTTTTTGTTTATTTATGTAAGTTTTACACAATAACAGCTTTTTGTCTCCATATTCTGAGCCATAGTTTTTTTTATTTTTTGGGACGATTGTCTCAGGTAGGGGCTCATTGTTTGCGGGATGAGGTGACGGTTAGATTCAGGACTATTTTGGTGGGCAAACGCCTTTTTGATCGCTTGCTGTTGTACTTTTTGTGATGTAAGTTGACAAAAAAATTGTTTATTTAGCACAGTTTTTATTTTTTATTTTTAACGGTGTTCATCTGAGGGGTTAGGTCATGTGATATGTTTATAGAGTCAGTCGGTACGAATGCGGCCATACCTAATATGTATACTTTCCCCCTATTTGTAACCAATTTTTTTTAACTTTATTTGGGGAAAATGACGTTTTTGTTTATTTTTACTTTAAACTTTTAATTTTGGGGGGGAAAACTTTATTTTTTAAACTTTTTTTCACTTAATTTTTTGGTCCACTTTGGGACTTGAACTTTTGGGGGTCTAATCCTTTACAATGCATTCCAATACTTCTGTATTGGAATACATTGGCTGTATGAGTAATACTGTGCATTACTCATACAGCTTCCGGGGCCTGTGAGATCCAGGGGGCTGGGTCTCACAGGCTCTTCACCGGAAGGCAGCGCAGATGCCTCAGGAAAGCATTGTGCTGCCTTCCATGCCATCGGGTCCCCCCCCCACAGTCCCATGGGGACCCGATGGCACCGCCTGCCGCCACCGCAATACAGGTACGCCCTGTGTCCTTAAGTACCAGGACATAAGGGCGTACCTGTAAGCCCTGTGTCCTGAAGAGGTTAACAGAGACCTCCACAGTGCCCGACCCTTTAACAGTGACCGCCCCTTTAATAGTGACCTCCACAGTGTCCGCCTCTTCAACATTGACAGCCCCTTTAACAGTGACCATCATAGTGGCTGCCCCTTTAACTGTGACCTTCACAGTGCCCGCCCCTTTAACATCGACTTCCACAGTACCCACCCTTTTAACAGTGACCTCCACAGTGCCCGCCCCTTTAACAGTGACCTTCACAGTGTCCGCCCCTTTAACATTGACCACCCCTTTGACAGTGACCTTCCTAGTGGCTGCCGCTTTAACAGTGACCTTCACTGTGCTCACCCCTTTGACAGTGACTTCCACAGTGCCTGCCCCTTTAACAGTGACTTCTACAGTGCTCGCCCCTTTAACAGTGACTTCCACTTTGCCCACGCCTTTAACAGTGACCTCCATAGTGGCCTCCCCTTTAAGATTGACCTCCACAGTGGCCGCCCCTTTAACATTGACCTCCCCATACCTGCCCCTTTAAAAATGACCTCCACAGTGCCCATTTTCATATATATAAGAGACTAGCAGAAGGACCCTTTAACATTGACCACCCCTTTAACAGTGACCTCCAGAGTGCCCGCCCCTTTAACAGTGAACTCCACAGCGCGTTTACGTTTAATAGTGGCCCCTGCCCCCTTGCACGTAGCAGTGTAGTTGTGCCGTCATACGTCATATGACTGAATACTTAAGGACCTGTGAACTGCTAAAACCTGTGATCAGTTGTTATGGCAACCCGGAATAGGATCTGTGAGCTTCTATTGGCTAATAAGGGACATGTGACCGTGTAAATGGCAGTTTGGATTTAAGCGAAAGGCTTGCTGGCTTGTATTGGCTAATGGGGTCATTATTTGGGAATATCTCAGGAACGGTAAGTCCTAGAGAGCTGAGACCCGGTCTAAAACCTTCCCTGACACCTGATGTACCTGTGTGCCAAATTTGATGAAGATCGGTCCAGTCGTTTGGTCGTGCATGAAGAACGTCCAGACAGACAGCTAAACAGACAGACAGAAACTCATTCAATAATATAAGCGATATATCAAGCACTATCTCACAACTGTGAGGCTTAAAAGCTGAGAACATGAAATTTACCTTTCAAATATATGATCACAATCTATGCATAGGCTATATTACAGAAAGTCAGTATATGGGGGTGGAAAATCAATTTGGCATTTCATAAACAGATTTAAAACTGCAAATTTGTTTTGCACATTATTGATTTTCACAATACAGGCATCAATATATTAAAGAGCATTCTCAAAGTGCAATATTATTCAGCCATAAAAGTTCGAGCTTCCACATTAAAATGATTAATCAAGAAATGTCTGATATGATCAGCATAACATGAAGCACTGAGACAATTTTTAAGAAATATTTCATAATGCACATTAGTCAGACTGACTAAACTTTTACAAACGGATCATTCAGTTATTTTTTTGTATTGTCATCTACAGATTATAAAAATATAAAGCATTACATTATTACATTTTACAATAAAACCATCATCATGTCTAAGGCTACTTTCACATTTGCGTTCGGGGCTCCACTTGTGAGTTCCGTTTAAAGGCTCTCACAAGTGGCCCCGAATTCATCCGTCCAGCCCTAATGCATTCTGAGTGGATGCGGATCCGCTCAGAATGCATCAGTCTGGCAGCGTTTGGGCTCCTCTCCGCTCAGCAGTCGGACACCTGAACGCTGCTTGCAGCGTTCGGATGTCCGCCTGGCCGTGCGGAGGCAAACGGATCCGTCCAGACTTACAATGTAAGTCAATGGGGACGGATCCGTTTGAATTTGACACAATATGGCTCAATTTTCAAACGGATCGGTCCCCCATTGACTTATGTAAAGTCTGGACGGATGCGTCTGCGGCTACTTTAACACTTTGAATTTTTTATACAATATAATGCAGACGGATCCGTTCTGAACGGATCCATTGTCTGCATTATATGAGCGGATCCGTCTCAGACGGATCCGCTCTGAACGCAAATGTGAAAGTAGCCTAAGTTGGGATGCATATACTGGGAACATAAGGGGTCATGCACACAAACTTATTTTCTTTCCGTGCAGGTTCTGTTTTTTTTTCAGACCATATGCAGAACCATTCATTTTAATTGGTCCGCCCAAAAAAATTCTCTGCCACAATTATCACTAAAGTGCTGATTAATAAATACTTCAATTTTGCATAGCTGCTGCAGTACAAATTTTTCCCATAATCATGTATAATAAGAAAACCATGTGGGACTTTCCAAGTGAGAGTAAAATGTGGCCAAAAATCCCAGTATAATCTTTGTTGTACTGATGTAAACTGACCGGATTATAACCCTGCTACGTGACATTATTACATTAATCTCATACTGGATTAATTGTGTAATTGTGCACATTTATAGACAATGAACAAATAATTGAGTCTAATTAAAAAATAACTGTATTTTCAAGCAATACTCTTTCCTACTTTTAAGAATCTAAAAAATAACACTCTAAATCACTTTCAGGCTTGGGTTACATGTGTCATGTGACATGGAAATTGAGTTGTCTCATTGCAACATCAGATCTAATTATTGTCAATGGAGTCACGATGTGACACACGACAGGTTGTATGCGACTTTGCCATCATAGACCATAATGGAAGTCACATGGGACATGCGACTTGCCTGCGACTATTCTGTGACTTGGCTGTGTTTTCACATCCAAGTAACCGCTGTAAAATAGTCTTGCAACCATAGACTGCACAAGTGTTTTTGGTTGTGTGACTTTTCATTGATTTGTTGTCATGCAGCATATGTTGCCAAGTTGCCCCAGCCTAATACACAAAGTTAATACTGACAAGTAGGGATGAGCGAACCCGAACTGTATAGTCTGGGTTCGGTGTTCGTCGCTTTCTTGGCGCTTTTTGAAAGGCAGCAAAGCAGCCATTTAACAAGCGTCATACTACTTTCCCCAAGAGGCCATCACAGCCATGCCTACTATTGGCATGGCTGTGATTGGCCAGTGCAGCATGTGACCCAGCCTCTATTTAAGCTGGAGTCACGTAGCGCCGCACGTCACTCTGCTCTGATCAGTGTAGGGAGAGGTTGCAGCTGCGACTGTTAGGGTGAGATTAGGCAGTGATTAACTCATCAAAAACACTTAATTCAGTGATCGATCTACAGCTGTGGATCATTGAACTGCTGCTATTTAATTGCTCACTGTTTTTAGGCTGCCCAGAGTGTTTTTCAGTCACTTTTTTCTAGGGTGATCGGCGGCCATTTTGTGTCTTGTGGTGCGCCAGCACAAGCTGCCACCAAGTCCATTTAAACATCAATAGTGTGGTTATTTTTTTTGCTATAGCCTACATCAGGGGCTTGGCTGTGCTTGCTATTTTATTGAGGGGTGAAATACAATTGCCAAAATAGCAGTACCCTAAATCTGGTGTTTTAGCTGTGGCTAGCCAATTGTAATACTGTCTGCTGTGTGGCAAAGGATATATTTTTGTTCTGGGTTGAAATACAATTCCCAACTTAGCAATTCCCTAAATAAGTGGTTTCTGCTGTATCAGGCCAACTTTAAATCAATCCATAAAAGGGTATATTAGATTGAAGGTGCAGATAGTGTCATCCTCAATAACTTCACACGCTACCGTGCATTTCCAAGTCTAATTCTGTCCGTAAACGTATACCTGTCATACAGCGCCTAAATAATAGGCCTAACATTTTTATTCAGCTAAATCTGTGTTTATTGCTGAGGCTGGTAAATTAATTTAGTGTCCGCCAAAGCACATTTTTTGTTCTGGGTTGAAATACAATTCCCAACTTAGCAATTCCCTAAATCAGTGGTTTCTGCTGTATCAGACCTACTTTAAATCTATCCATAAAAGGGTATATTAGATTGAAGGTGTGGATAGGGTCATTCTCAATAACTTCACACACACGCTACCGTGCATTTCCAAGTCTAATTCTGTCCGTAAACGTATACCTGTCATCCAGGGCCTAAATACTAGGCTTACAATTTATATTCAGCTAAATCTGTCATTATTGCTGGTGCTGGTCAAGTTATTTGGTGTCCGTCAAAGCACAGTTTTTGTTCTGGGTTGAAATACAATTCCCAACTTAGCAATTCCCTAAATTAGTGGTTTCTGCTGTATCAGGCCTACTTTAAATCTATCCAAAAAAGAGTATATTAGATTGAAGGTGCGGATAGGGTCATTCTCAATAACTTCACACGCTACCGTGCATTTCCAAGTCTAATTCTGTCCGTAAACGTATACCTGTCATCCAGGGCCTAAATACTAGGCCTACAATTTATATTCAGCTAAATCTGACATTATTGCTGGTGCTGGTCAAGTTATTTGGTGTCCCTCAAAGCACAGTTTTTGTTCTGGGTTGAAATACAATTCCCAACTTAGCAATTCCCTAAATCTGTGGTTTCTGCTGTATAAGGCCAAGTTTAAATCTATCCATAAAAGGGTATAATAGATTGAAGGTGCTGATAGGGTCATCCACAATAACTTCACACGCTACGGTGCATTTCCAAGTCTAATTCTGTCCGTAAACGTATACCTGTCATCCAGCGCCTAAATACTAGGCCTACAATTTATATTCAGCTAAATCTGTCATTATTGCTGGTGCTGGTCAAGTTATTTGGTGTCCGTCAAAGCACAGTTTTTGTTCTGGGTTGAAATACAATTCCCAACTTAGCAATTCCCTAAATCAGTGGTTTCTGCTGTATCAGGCCTACTTTAAATTTATCCATAAAAGAGTATATTAGATTGAAGGTGCGGATAGGGTCATTCTCAATAACTTCACACGCTACCGTGCATTTCCAAGTCTAATTCTGTCCGTAAACGTATACCTGTCATCCAGGGCCTAAATACTAGGCCTACAATTTATATTCAGCTAAATCTGTCATTATTGCTGGTGCTGGTCAAGTTATTTGGTGTCCCTCAAAGCACAGTTTTTGTTCTGGGTTGAAATACAATTCCCAACTTAGCAATTCCCTAAATCAGTGGTTTCTGCTCTATCAGGCCATGTTTAAATCTATCCATAAAAGGGTATATTAGATTGAAGGTGCGGATAGTGTCATCCTCAATAACTTCACACGCTACCGTGCATTTCCAAGTTTAATTCTGTCCGTAACTGTATACCTGTCATCCAGGACCTAAATAATAGGCATACAATTTATATTCAGCTAAATCTGTGGGGTATTGCTGTAGCTGGTCAAGTTATTTGGTGTCCGTCAAAGCACAGTTTTTGTTCTGGGTTGAAATACAATTCCCAACTTAGCAATTCCCTAAATAAGTGGTTTCTGCTCTATCAGGCCTACTTTAAATCTATCCATAAAAGGGTATATTAGATTGAAGGTGCTGATAGGGTCATCCACAATAACTTCACACGCTACTGTGCATTTCCAAGTCTAATTCTGTCCGTAACTGTATACCTGTCATCCAGGGCCTAAATACTAGGCCTACAATTTATATTCAGCTAAATCAGTCATTATTGATGATGCTGGTCAAGTTATTTAGTGTCCGTCAAAGCACAGTTTTTGTTCTGGGTTGAAATACAATTCCCAACTTAGCAATTCCCTAAATTAGTGGTTTCTGCTGTATCAGGCCTACTTTAAATCTATCCATAAAAGGATATATTAGATTGAAGGTGCGGATAGGGTCATTCTTAATAACTTCACACGCCACCATGCATTTCCAAGTCTAATTCTGTCTGTAAACGTATACCTGTCATCCAGCGCCTAAATAATAGGCCTAAAATTTATATTCAGCTAAATCTGTGTTTATTGCTGAGGCTGGTCAATTCATTTAGTGTCCGCCAAAGCACAGTTTTTGTTCTGGGTTGAAATACAATTCCCAACTTAGCAATTCCCTAAATCAGTGGTTTCTGCTGTATCAGGCCTAATTTAAATCTATCCATAAATGGGTATATTAGCTTGAATGTGCTGATAGAGTTATCCACAATAACTTCACACGCTACCCTGCATTTCCAAGTCTAATTCTGTCCGTAAACGTATACCTGTCATCCAGCGCCTAAATACTAGGCCTACAATTTATATTCAGCTAAATCTGTCATTATTGCTGGTGCTGTTCAAGTTATTTGGTGTCCCTCAAAGCACAGTTTTTGTTCTGGGTTGAAATACAATTCCCAACTTAGCAATTCCCTAAATCAGTGGTTTCTGCTCTATCAGGCCTACTTTAAATCTATCCATAAAAGGGTATATCAGATTGAAGGTGCTGATAGGGTCATCCACAATAACTTCACACGCTACCGTGCATTTCCAAGTCTAATTCTGTCCGTAAAGGTATACCTGTCATCCAGCGCCTAAATACTAGGCCTACAATTTTTTTTTCAGCTAAATCTGTCATTATTGCTGGTGCTGGTCAAGTTATTTGGTGTCCGTCAAAGCACAGTTTTTGTTCTGGGTTGAAATACAATTCCCAACTTAGCAATTCCCTAAATTAGTGGTTTCTGCTGTATCAGACCTACTTTAAATCTATCTATAAAAGAGTATATTAGATTGAAGGTGCGGATAGGGTCATTCTCAATAACTTCAAACGCTACGGTGCATTTCCAAGTCTAATTCTGTCCGTAAACGTATAACTGTCATCCAGGGCCTAAATACTAAGCCTACAATTTATATACAGCTAAATCTGTCATTATTGCTGGTGCTGGTCAAGTTATTTGGTGTCCCTCAAAGCAGTTTTTGTTCTGGGTTGAAATACAATTCCCAACTTAGCAATTCCCTAAATCAGTGGTTTCTGCTCTATCAGGCCAAGTTTAAATCTATCCATAAAAGAGTATATTAGATTGAAGGTGCGGATAGGGTCATTCTCAATAACTCCACACGCTACCGTGCATTTCCAAGTCTAATTCTGTCCGTAAACGTATACCTGTCATCCAGGGCCTAAATACTAGGCCTACAATTTATATTCAGCAAAATCTGTCATTATTGCTGGTGCTGGTCAAGTTATTTGGTGTCCCTCAAAGCACAGTTTTTGTTCTGGGTTGAAATACAATTCCCAACTTAGCAATTCCCTAAATCAGTGGTTTCTGCTCTATCAGGCCAAGTTTAAATCTATCCATAAAAGGGTAAATTAGATTGAAGGTGCTAATAGGGTCATCCACAATAACTTCACACGCTACCGTGCATTTCCAAGTCTAATTCTGTCCGTAAACGTATACCTGTCATCCAGCGCCTAAATACTAGGCCTACAATTTATATTCAGCTAAATCTGTCATTATTGCTGGTGCTGGTCAAGTTATTTGGTGTCCCTCAAAGAACAGTTTTTGTTCTGGGTTGAAATACAATTCCCAACTTAGCAATTCCCTAAATTAGTGGTTTCTGCTCTATCAAGCCAAGTTTAAATTTATCCATAAAAGGGTATATTAGATTGAAGGTGCTAATAGGGTCATCCACAATAACTTCACATGCTACCGTGCATTTCCAAGTCTAATTCTGTCCGTAAACGTATACCTGTCATCCAGGGCCTAAATACTAGGCCTACAATTTATATTCAGCTAAATCTGTCATTATTGCTGGTGCTGGTCAAGTTATTTGGTGTCCCTCAAAGCACAGTTTTTGTTCTGGGTTGAAATACAATTCCCAACTTAGCAATTCCCTAAATAAGTGGTTTCTGCTCTATCAGGCCAAGTTTAAATCTATCCATAAAAAGGTATATTAGATTGAAGGTGCGGATAGTGTCATCCTCAATAACTTCACACGCTACCGTGCATTTCCAAGTCTAATTCTGTCCGCAAACGTATACTTGTCACCCAGCGCCTAAATAATATGCCTACAATTTATATTCAGCTAAATCTGTCATTATTGCTGGTGCTGGTCAAGTTATTTGGTGTCTGTCAAAGCACAGTTTTTGTTCTGGGTTGAAATACAATTCCCAACTTAGCAATTCCCTAAATCAGTGGTTTCTGCTCTATCAGGCCATGTTTAAATCTATCCATAAAAGGGTATATTAGATTGAAGGTCCGGATAGTGTCATCCTGAATAACTTCACATGCTACCCTGCATTTCCAAGTTTAATTCTGTCCGTAACTGTATACCTGTCATCCAGGACCTAAATAATAGGCATACAATTTATATTCAGCTAAATCTGTGGGATATTGCTGTAGCTGGTCAAGTTATTTGGTGTCCGTCAAAGCACAGTTTTTGTTCTGGATTGAAATACAATTCCCAACTTAGCAATTCCCTAAATAAGTGGTTTCTGCTGTATCAGGCCTACTTTAAATCTATCCATAAAAGGATATATTAGATTGAAGGTGCGGATAGGGTCATTCTCAATAACTTCACACGCCACCGTGCATTTCCAAGTCTAATTCTGTCTGTAAATGTATACCCGTCATCCAGCGCCTAAATAATAGGCCTAAAATTTATATTCAGCTAAATCTGTGTTTATTGCTGAGGCTGGTCAATTCATTTAGTGTCTGCCAAAGCACAGTTTTTGTTCTGGGTTGAAATACAATTCCCAACTTAGCAATTCCCTAAATCAGTGGTTTCTGCTGTATCAGGCCTACTTTAAATCTATCGATAAAAGGGTATATTAGATTGAAGGTGCTGATAGGGTCATCCACAATAACTTCACACGCTACCCTGCATTTCCAAGTCTAATTCTGTCCGTAAACGTATACCTGTCATCCAGCGCCTAAATACTAGGCCTACAATTTATATTCAGCTAAATCTGTCGTTACTGCTGTGCCTGTATTAGTGTAATACGGTACCTAAATAGATAGCCAGATAGTGTTAGGTGTCTGAAAAAAAGGCCTGAATTTGTAAGAGACGCGGACGCGGACATGGTCGTGGTGGTGTTAGTGGACCCTCTGGTGCTGGGAGAGGACATTGCCTTTCTGCCACAGCCACACGTCCTAGTGTACCAACTACCTCAGGTCCCAGTAGCCGCCAGAATTTACAGCGATATTTGGTGGGGCCCAATGCCGTTCTAAGGATGGTAAGGCCTGAGCAGGTACAGGCATTAGTCAATTGGATGGCCGACAGTGGATCCAGCATGTTCACATTATATCCCACCCAGTCTTCTGCAGAAAGCGCACAGATGGCGCCTGAATCACCCCACCCCCATGCACATCAGGGAAACTGTCTGAGCCTCAAGTTATGCAGCAGTCTCTTATGCTGTTTGAAGACTCCGCTGGCAGGGTTTCCCAAGGGCATCCACCTAGCCCTTCCCCAGCGGTGGAAGACATAGAATGCACTGACGCACAACCACTTATGTTTCCTGATGATGAGGACATGGGAATACCACCTTAGCACGTCTCTGATGATGACAAAACACAGGTGCCAACTGCTGCTTCTGAACAGGAGGTCAGGGAGGAAGACTGGGTGGAAGACGATGCAGGGGACGATGAGTTCCTAGACCCCACATGGAATGAAGGTCGTGCCACTGACTTTCACAGTTCGGAGGAAGAGGCAGTGGTGAGACCAAGCCAACAGCGTAGCAAAAGAGGGAGCAGTGGGCAAAAGCAGAACACCCGCCGCCAAAAGACTCCGCCTGCTACTGACCGCCGCCATCTGGGACCGAGCACCCCAAAGGCAGCTTCAAGGAATTCCCTGGCATGGCACTTCTTCAAACAATGTGCTGACGACAAGACCCGAGTGGTTTGCACGCTGTGCCATCAGAGCCTGAAGTGAGGCATTAACGTTCTGAACCTTAGCACAACCTGCATGACCAGGCACTTGCATGCAAAGCATGAACTGCAGTGGCGTAAACACTAGAGTTGAGCGAACACCTGGATGTTCGGGTTCGAGAAGTTCGGCCGAACATCCCGGAAATGTTCGGGTTCGGGATCCGAACCCGATCCGAACTTCGTCCCGAACCCGAACCCCATTGAAGTCAATGGGGACCCGAACTTTTCGGCACTAAAAAGGCTGTAAAACAGCCCAGGAAAGAGCTAGAGGGCTGCAAAAGGCAGCAACATGTAGGTAAATCCCCTGCAAACAAATGTGGATAGGGAAATGAATTAAAATAAAAATTAAATAAATAAAAATTAACCAAAATCAATTGGAGAGAGGTTCCATAGCAGAGAATCTGGCTTCCCGTCACCCACCACTGGAACAGTCCATTCTCAGATATTTAGGCCCCGGCACCCAGGCAGAGGAGAGAGGTCCCGTAACAGAGAATCTGTCTTCATGTCAGCAGAGAATTAGTCTGCATGTCATAGCAGAGAATGAGGCTTCACGTCAGCCACCACTGCAACAGTCCATTGGCATATATTTAGGCCCAGCACACACACAGGCAGAGGAGAGAGGTCCCGTAACAGACAATCTGGCTTCATGTCAGCAGAGAATCAGTCTGCATGTCATAGCAGAGAATGAGGCTTCACGTCACCCACCACTGCAACAGTCCATTGGCATATATTTAGGCCTAGCACACAGGCAGAGCAGAGAGGTCCCGTAACAGACAATCTGGCTTCATGTCAGCAGAGAATCAGTCTGCATGTCATAGCAGAGAATCAGGCTTCACGTCAGCCACCACTGCAACAGTCCATTGTCATAAATTTAGGCCCAGCACCCAGGCAGAGGAGAGAGGTCCCGTAACAGACAATCTGGCTTCATGTCAGCAGAGAATTAGTCTGCATGTCATAGCAGAGAATCAGGCTTCATGTCAGCCACCACTGCAACAGTCCATTGGCATATATTTAGGCCCAGCACCCAGGCAGAGGAGGGAGGTCCCGTAACAGAGAATCTGTCTTCATGTCAGCAGAGAATCAGTCTGCATGTCATAGCAGAGAATGAGGCTTCACGTCACCCACCACTGCAACAGTCCATTGGCATATATTTAGGCCTAGCACACAGGCAGAGGAGAGGTTCATTCAACTTTGGGTAGCCTTGCAATATAATGGTAAAATGAAAATAAAAATAGGATTGAATGAGGAAGTGCCCTGGAGTCCAATAATATATGGTTATGGGGAGGTAGTTAATGTCTAATCTGGACAAGGGACGGACAGGTCCTGTGGGATCCATGCCTGGTTCATTTTTATGAACGTCAGCTTGTCCACATTGGCTGTAGACAGGCGGCTGCGTTTGTCTGTAATGACGCCCCCTGCCGTGCTGAATACACGTTCAGACAAAACGCTGGCTGCCGGGCAGGCTAGCACCTCCAAGGCATAAAAGGCTAGCTCTGGCCACGTGGACAATTTAGAGACCCAGAAGTTGAATGGGGCCGAACCATCAGTCAGTACGTGGAGGGGTGTGCACACGTACTGTTCCACCATGTTAGTGAAATGTTGCCTCCTGCTAACACGTTGCGTATCAGGTGGTGGTGCAGTTAGCTGTGGCGTGTTGACAAAAGTTTTCCACATCTCTGCCATGCTAACCCTGCCCTCAGAGGAGCTGGCCGTGACACAGCTGCCTTGGCGACCTCTTGCTCCTCCTCTGCCTTGGCCTTGGGCTTCCACTTGTTCCCCTGTGACATTTGGGAATGCTCTCAGTAGCGCGTCTACCAACGTGCGCTTGTACTCGCGCATCTTCCTATCACGCTCCAGTGCAGGAAGTAAGGTGGGCACATTGTCTTTGTAGCGTGGATCCAGCAGGGTGGCAACCCAGTAGTCCGCACAGGTTAAAATGTGGGCAACTCTGCTGTCGTTGCGCAGGCACTGCAGCATGTAGTCGCTCATGTGTGCCAGGCTGCCCAGGGGTAAGGACAAGCTGTCCTCTGTGGGAGGCGTATCGTCATCGTCCTGCCTTTCCCCCCAGCCACGCACCAGTGATGGACCCGAGCTGCGTTGGGTGCCACCCCGCTGTGACCATGCTTCATCCTCATCCTCCTCCACCTCCTCCTCATCCTCGTCCTCCTCGTCCTCCAGTAGTGGGCCCTGGCTGGCCACATTTGTACCTGGCCTCTGCTGTTGCCAAAAACCTCCCTCTGAGTCACTTCGAAGAGACTGGCCTGAAAGTGCTAAAAATGACCCCTCTTCCTCCTCCTCCTCCTCCTCCTCCTGGGCCACCTCCTCTTCCATCATCGCCCTAAGTGTTTTCTCAAGGAGACATAGAAGTGGTATTGTAACGCTGATAACGGTGTCATCGCCACTGGCCATGTTGGTGGAGTACTCGAAACAGCGCAACAGGGCACACAGGTCTCGCATGGAGGCCCAGTCATTGGTGGTGAAGTGGTGCTGTTCTGTAGTGCGACTGACCCGTGCGTGCTGCAGCTGAAACTCCACTATGGCCTGCTGCTGCTCGCACAGTCTGTCCAGCATGTGCAAGGTGGAGTTCCACCTGGTGGGCACGTCGCATATGAGGCGGTGAGCGGGAAGGCCGAAGTTACGCTGTAGCGCAGACAGGCGAGCAGCAGCAGGATGTGAACGCCGGAAGCGCGAACAGACGGCCCGCACTTTATGCAGCAGCTCTGACATGTCGGGGTAGTTGTGAATGAACTTCTGCACCACCAAATTCAGCACATGCGCCAAGCAAGGGATGTGCGTCAAATTGGCTAGTCCCAGAGCTGCAACGAGATTTCGCCCATTATCACACACCACCAGGCCGGGCTTGAGGCTCACCGGCAGCAACCACTCGTCGGTCTGTTGTTCTATACCCCGCCACAACTCCTGTGCGGTGTGGGGCCTGTCCCCCAAACATATGAGTTTCAGAATGGCCTGCTGACGTTTACCCCGGGCTGTGCTGAAGTTGGTGGTGAAGGTGTGTGGCTGACTGGATGAGCAGGTGGAAGAAGAGGAGGAGGAAGCCGAGAAGGAGGAGGTGGCAACAGGAGGCAAAGAATGTTGCCCTGCGATCCTTGGCGGCGGAAGGACGTGCGCCAAACAGCTCTCCGCCTGGGGCCCAGCTGCCACTACATTTACCCAGTGTGCAGTTAGGGAGATATAGCGTCCCTGGCCGTGCTTACTGGTCCACGTATCTGTGGTTAGGTGGACCTTGCCACAGATGGCGTTGCGCAGTGCACACTTGATTTTATCGGATACTTGGTTGTGCAGGGAAGGCACGGCTCTCTTGGAGAAGTAGTGCCGGCTGGGAACAACATACTGTGGGACAGCAAGCGACATGAGCTGTTTGAAGCTGTCTGTGTCCACCAGCCTAAATGACAGCATTTCATAGGCCAGTAGTTTAGAAATGCTGGCATTCAGGGCCAGGGATCGAGGGTGGCTAGGTGGGAATTTACGCTTTCTATCAAATGTTTGTGAGATGGAGAGCTGAACGCTGGCGTGTGACATGGTTGAGACGCTTGGTGACGGAGGTGGTGGTGGTGGTGTTGGTGGTACATCCCCTGTTTGCTGGGCGGCAGGTGCCAACGTTCCTCCAGAGGCGGAGGAAGAGGCCGAGGCGGCAGCAGCAGAATAGGCCGAGGCGGCAGCAGCAGAAGAGGTAGCAGGGGGAGCCTGAGTGACTTCCTTGGTTTTAAGGTGTTTACTCCACTGCAGTTCATGCTTTGCATGCAGGTGCCTGGTCATGCAGGTTGTGCTCAGGTTCAGAACGTTAATGCCTCGCTTCAGGCTCTGATGGCACAGCGTGCAAACCACTCGGGTCTTGTCGTCAGCACATTGTTTGAAGAAGTGCCATGCCAGGGAACTCCTTGAAGCTGCCTTTGGGGTGCTCGGTCCCAGATGGCGGCGGTCAGTAGCAGGCGGAGTCTCTTGGCGGCGGGTGTTCTGCTTTTGCCCACTGCTCCCTCTTTTGCTACGCTGTTGGCTCGGTCTCACCACTGCCTCTTCCTCCGAACTGTGAAAGTCAGTGGCACGACCTTCATTCCATGTGGGGTCTAGGACCTCATCGTCCCCTGCATCGTCTTCCACCCAGTCTTGATCCCTGACCTCCTGTTCAGTCTGCACACTGCAGAAAGACGCAGCAGTTGGCACCTGTGTTTCGTCATCATCAGAGACATGCTGAGGTGGTATTCCCATGTCCTCATCATCAGGAAACATAAGTGGTTGTGCGTCAGTGCATTCTATGTCTTTCACCGCTGGGGAAGGGCTAGGTGGATGCCCTTGGGAAACCCTGCCAGCGGAGTCTTCAAACAGCATAAGAGACTGCTGCATAACTTGAGGCTGAGACAGTTTCCCTGGTATGCATGGGGGTGATGTGACAGACTGATGGGGTTGGTTTTCAGGCGCCATCTGTGCGCTTTCTGCAGAAGACTGGGTGGGAGATAATGTGAACGTGCTGGATCCACTGTCGGCCACCCAATTGACTAATGCCTGTACCTGCTCAGGCCTTACCATCCTTAGAACGGCATTGGGCCCCACCATATATCGCTGTAAATTCTGGCGGCTACTGGGACCTGAGGTAGTTGGTACACTAGGACGTGTGGATGTGGCAGAACGGCCACGTCCTCTCCCAGCACCAGAGGGTCCACTAACACCACCACGACCATGTCCACGTCCGCGTCCCTTACTAGATGTTTTTCTCATTGTTATGGTTCACCACAACAACAAATATATTATTTGGCCCAATGTATTGTATTCAAATTCAGCGGGATATAAATTTGAGGCCTAGTATTTAGGCGCTGGGTGACCGGTATGGATTTAGTGACAGAATTAGACTTGGAAATGCACAGAAGCGTGTGTGTGAAGTTATTCTGAATGACCCTATGTGCACCTTCAATATGATCTACCCTTTTAGGGATAGATTTCAAATAGCTCTGATATAGCAGAAACGACTAAATTATGAAATTGCTAAATTGGGAATTGTATTTCAACCCAGAACAAAAAATGTGCTTTGACGGACACTAAATAACTTTCCCAGCCACAACAGGACAGCGGTAACGAGAGATTTAGCGGGATATAAATTTGAGGCCTAGTATTTAGGCGCTGGGTGACAGGTATGGGTTTAGTGACAGAATTAGATTTGGAAATGCACAGTAGCGGGTGTGTGAAGTTATTCTGAATGACCCTATGTGCACCTTGAATATTATATACCCTTTTAGGGATAGATTTCAAATAGCTCTGATATAGCAGAAACCACTAAATTATGAAATTGCTAAATTGGGAATTGTATTTCAACCCAGAACAAGAAATGTGCTTGAACGGACACTAAATAACTCGCCCAGCTACAGCACTAGGGACAGATTTAGCGGGATATAAATTTGAGGCCTAGTATTTAGGCGCTGGGTGACAGGTATGGGTTTAGTGCCAGAATTAGACTTGGAAATACACAGTAGCGGGTGTGTGTGAAGTTATTCTGAATGACCCAATGTGCACCTTGAATATTATATACCCTTTTAGGGATAGATTTCAAATAGCTCTGATATAGCAGAAACCACTAAATTATGAAATTGCTAAATTGGGAATTGTATTTCAACCCAGAACAAGAAATGTGCTTGAACGGACACTAAATAACTCGCCCAGCTACAGCACTAAGGACAGATTTAGCGGGATATAAATTTGAGGCCTAGTATTTAGGCGCTGGGTGACAGGTATGGGTTTAGTGCCAGAATTAGACTTGGAAATACACAGTAGCGGGTGTGTGTGAAGTTATTCTGAATGACCCAATGTGCACCTTGAATATTATATACCCTTTTAGGGATAGATTTCAAATAGCTCTGATATAGCAGAAACCACTAAATTATGAAATTGCTAAATTGGGAATTGTATTTCAACCCAGAACAAGAAATGTGCTTGAACGGACACTAAATAACTCGCCCAGCTACAGCACTAAGGACAGATTTAGCGGGATATAAATTTGAGGCCTAGTATTTAGGCGCTGGGTGACAGGTATGGGTTTAGTGCCAGAATTAGACTTGGAAATACACAGTAGCGGGTGTGTGTGAAGTTATTCTGAATGACCCAATGTGCACCTTGAATATTATATACCCTTTTAGGGATAGATTTCAAATAGCTCTGATATAGCAGAAACCACTAAATTATGAAATTGCTAAATTGGGAATTGTATTTCAACCCAGAACAAGAAATGTGCTTGAACGGACACTAAATAACTCGCCCAGCTACAGCACTAGGGACAGATTTAGCTGGATATAAATTTGAGGCCTAGTATTTAGGCGCTGGGTGACAGGTATGGGTTTAGTGCCAGAATTAGACTTGGAAATACACAGTAGCGGGTGTGTGTGAAGTTATTCTGAATGACCCAATGTGCACCTTGAATATTATATACCCTTTTAGGGATAGATTTCAAATAGCTCTGATATAGCAGAAACCACTAAATTATGAAATTGCTAAATTGGGAATTGTATTTCAACCCAGAACAAGAAATGTGCTTGAACGGACACTAAATAACTCGCCCAGCTACAGCACTAAGGGACAGATTTAGCGGGATATAAATTTGAGGCCTAGTATTTAGGCGCTGGGTGACAGGTATGGGTTTAGTGCCAGAATTAGACTTGGAAATACACAGTAGCGGGTGTGTGTGAAGTTATTCTGAATGACCCAATGTGCACCTTGAATATTATATACCCTTTTAGGGATAGATTTCAAATAGCTCTGATATAGCAGAAACCACTAAATTATGAAATTGCTAAATTGGGAATTGTATTTCAACCCAGAACAAGAAATGTGCTTGAACGGACACTAAATAACTCGCCCAGCTACAGCACTAAGGACAGATTTAGCGGGATATAAATTTGAGGCCTAGTATTTAGGCGCTGGGTGACAGGTATGGGTTTAGTGCCAGAATTAGACTTGGAAATACACAGTAGCGGGTGTGTGTGAAGTTATTCTGAATGACCCAATGTGCACCTTGAATATTATATACCCTTATAGGGATAGATTTCAAATAGCTCTGATATAGCAGAAACCACTAAATTATGAAATTGCTAAATTGGGAATTGTATTTCAACCCAGAACAAGAAATGTGCTTGAACGGACACTAAATAACTCGCCCAGCTACAGCACTAAGGACAGATTTAGCGGGATATAAATTTGAGGCCTAGTATTTAGGCGCTGGGTGACAGGTATGGGTTTAGTGCCAGAATTAGACTTGGAAATACACAGTAGCGGGTGTGTGTGAAGTTATTCTGAATGACCCAATGTGCACCTTGAATATTATATACCCTTTTAGGGATAGATTTCAAATAGCTCTGATATAGCAGAAACCACTAAATTATGAAATTGCTAAATTGGGAATTGTATTTCAACCCAGAACAAGAAATGTGCTTGAACGGACACTAAATAACTCGCCCAGCTACAGCACTAGGGACAGATTTAGCTGGATATAAATTTGAGGCCTAGTATTTAGGCGCTGGGTGACAGGTATGGGTTTAGTGCCAGAATTAGACTTGGAAATACACAGTAGCGGGTGTGTGTGAAGTTATTCTGAATGACCCAATGTGCACCTTGAATATTATATACCCTTTTAGGGATAGATTTCAAATAGCTCTGATATAGCAGAAACCACTAAATTATGAAATTGCTAAATTGGGAATTGTATTTCAACCCAGAACAAGAAATGTGCTTGAACGGACACTAAATAACTCGCCCAGCTACAGCACTAAGGACAGATTTAGCGGGATATAAATTTGAGGCCTAGTATTTAGGCGCTGGGTGACCGGTATGGATTTAGTGACAGAATTAGACTGGGATATGGCCAAAAAATAAACAGACTATTGCTGGTTAAATGCACTTGGTGTGACAGCTTCACCCTGATGTAGGCTTTAGCCAAAAAACAACCACACCATTGAGGGTTAAATGCACTTGGTGACAGGCGCAGCTTGCCCCTGATTTAGTATATGGCCAAAAAATGAACAGACTATTGCTGGTTAAATGCACTTAGTGTGACAGCTTCACCCTGATGTAGGCTTTAGCCAAAAAACAACCACACCATTGAGGGTTAAATGCACTTGGTGACAGGCGCAGCTTGCCCCTGATTTTGTATATGGCCAAAAAATGAACAGACTATTGCTGGTTAAATGCACTTGGTGTGACAGCTTCACCCTGATGTAGGCTTTAGCCAAAAAACAACCACACCATTGAGGGTTAAATGCACTTGGTCGCAGCTTGTGCTGGCGCACCACAAGACACAAAATGGCCGCCGATCACCCCAGAAAAATGTGACTGACAAACGGTCTGGGCAGCCTAAAAACAGTGAGCAATTGAGGATCAGCAGCTCAATGATCCACAGCTGCAGATCGATCAGTTAATCAAGTCCTTTGGAGGAGTTAATCTGCCTAATCTCGCCCTACTGTCGCAGCCGCAACCTCTCCCTACGCTAATCAGAGCAGAGTGACGGGCGGCGCTATGTGACTCCAGCTTAAATAGAGGCTGGGTCACATGGTGCTCTGGCCAATCACAGCCATGCCAATAGTAGGCATGGCTGTGATGGCCTCTTGGGGCAAGTAGTATGACGCTTGTTGATTGGCTGCTTTGCAGCCTTTCAAAAAGCGCCAAGAAAGCGTCACAAAAGCGCGAAGAAAGCGACGAACACCGAACCCGAACCCGGACTTTTACGAAAATGTCCGGGTTCGGGTCCGTGTCACGGACACCCCAAAATTCGGTACGAACCCGAACTATACAGTTCGAGTTCGCTCATCCCTAGTAAACACCTTAAAAACAAGGAACTCACTCAGGCTCCCCCTGCTACCTCTTCTGCTGCTGCCGCCTCGGCCTCTTCTGCTGCTGCCGCCTCGGCCTCTTTTTCCGCCTCTGGAGGAACGTTGGCACCTGCCGCCCAGCAAACAGGGGATGTACCGCCAACACCACCACCTCCGTCACCAAGCATCTCAACCATGTCACACGGCAGCGTTCAGCTCTCCATCTCACAACCAGTTGAGAGAAAGCGTAAATTCCCACCTAGCCTCGATCCCTGGCCCTGAATGCCAGCATTTCTAAACTACTGGCCTATGAAATGCTGTCATTCAGGATGGTGGATACAGACAGCTTCAAACAGCTCATGTCGCTTGATTTCCCACAGTATGTTGTTCCCAGCCGCCACTACTTCTCTGAGAGAGCCGTGCCTTCCCTGCACAACCAAGTATTCGATAAAATCAAGTGTGCACTGCGCAACGCCATCTGTGGCAAGGTCCACCTAACCACAGATACGTGCACCAGTAAGCACGGCCAGGGATGCTATATCTCCCTAACTGCACACTGGGTAAATGTAGTGGTGGCTGGGCCCCAGGCGGAGAGCTGTTTGGCGCACGTCTTTCCTCCCCCAAGGATCGCAGGGCAACATTCTTTGCCTCCTGTTTCCTCCTCCTCCTACTCGGCTTCTTCCTCCTCTTCTTCCACCTGCTCATCCAGTCAGCCACACACCTTCACCACCAACTTCAGCACAGCCCGGGGTAAACGTCAGCAGGCCATTCTGAAACTCATATGTTTGGGGGACAGGCCCCACACCGCACAGGAGTTGTGGCGGGGTATAGAACAACAGAACGAGGAGTGGTTGCTGCCGGGGAGCCTCAAGCCCGGCCTGGTGGTGTGCGATAATGGGCGAAATCTCGTTGCAGCTCTGCGACTAACTGGTTTGACGCACACCCCTTGCTTGGCGCATGTGCTGAATTTGGTGGTGCAGAAGTTCATTCACAACTACCCTCACATGTCAGAGCTGCTGCATAAAGTGCTGGCCATCTGTTCGCGCTTCCGGCGTTCACATCCTGCCGCTGCTCGTCTGTCTGCGCTACAGCGTAACTTTGGCCTTCCCACTCACCGCCTCATATGCAACGTGCCCACCAGGTAGAACTCCACCTTGCACATGCTGGACAGACTGTGTGAGCAGCAGCAGGCCATAATAGAGTTTCAGCTGCAGCACCCACAGGTCAGTCGCACTGCGGAACAGCACCACTTCACCACCAATGACTGGGCCTCCATGCGAGACCTGTGTGCCCTGTTGCGCTGTTTCGAGTACTCCACCAACATGGCCAGTGGCGATGACGCCGTTATCAGCGTTACAATACCACTTCTATGTATCCTTGAGAAAACACTTAGGGCGATGATGGAAGAGGAGGTGGCCCAGGAGGAGGAGGAGGAGGAAGAGGGGTAATTTTTAGCACTTTCAGGCCAGTCTCTTCGAAGTGACTCAGAGGGAGTTTTTTTGCAACAGCAGAGGCCAGGTACAAATGTGGCCAGCCAGGGCCCACTACTGGAGGACGAGGAAGACGAGGATGAGGAGGAGGTGGAGAAGGATGAGGCTGAAGCATGTTCACAGCGGAGTGGCACCCAACGCAGCTCGGGCCCATCACTGGTGCATGGCTGGGGGTAAATGCAGGGCGATGACGATACGCCTCCCACAGAGGACAGCTTGTCCTTACCTCTGGGCAGCCTGGCACACATGAGCGACTACATGCTGCAGTGCCTGCGCAACGACAGAAGAGTTGCCCACATTTTAACGTGTGCGGACTACTGGGTTGCCACCCTGCTGGATCCCCGGTACAAAGACAATGTGCCCACCTTACTTCCTTACTTCCTGCACTGGAGCATAATAGGAAGATGCGCGAGTACAAGCGCACGTTGGTAAACGCGCTACTGAGAGCATTCCCAATTGTCACAGGGGAACAAGTGGAAGCCCAAGGCCAAGGCAGAGGAGGAGCAAGAGGTCGCCAACGCAGTGGTGTCACGGCCAGCTCCTCTGAGGGCAGGGTTAGCATGGCAGAGATGTGGAAAAGTTTTGTCAACACGCCACAGCTAACTGCACCACCACCTGATACGCAACGTGTTAGCAGGAGGCAACATTTCACTAACATGGTGGAACAGTACGTGTGCACACCCCTCACGTAATGACTGATGGTTCGGCCCCATTCAACTTCTGGGTCTCCAAATTGTCCACGTGGCCAGAGCTAGCCTTTTATGCCTTGGAGGTGCTGGCCTTCCCGGCGTCCAGCGTTTTGTCTGAACGTGTATTCAGCACGGCAGGGGGCGTCATTACAGACAAACGCAGCCGCCTGTCTACAGCTAATGTGGACAAGCTTACGTTCATAAAAATGAACCAGGCATGGATCCCACAGGACCTGTCCATCCCTTGTGCAGATTAGATATTAACTACCTCCCCTTAACCATATATTATTGTACTCCAGGGCACTTCCTCATTCAATCCTATGTTTATTTTCATTTTACCATTATATTGCGGGGCAACCCAAAGTTGAATGAACCTCTCCTCTGTCTGGGTGCCGGGGCCTAAAAATATCTGACAGTGGCCTGTTCCAGTGTTGGGTGACGTGAAGCATGATTCTCTGCTATGACATGAAGCCTGAATCTCTGCTATGGGACCTCTCTCCTCTGTCTGGGTGCCGAGGCCTAAATATATGACAATGGACTGTTCCAGTTTTGGCTGACGTGAAGCCTAATTCTCTGCTATGACATGAAGACTGATTCTCTGCTGACGTGAAGCCTGAATCTCTTTTATGGGACCTCTCTCCTCTGTCTGGGTGCCAAGGCCTAAATATATGACAATGGACTGTTCCAGTTTTGGCTGACGTGAAGCCTGATTCTCTGCTATGACATGAAGACTGATTCTCTGCTGACATGAAGCCTGAATCTCTGCTATGGGACTTCTCTCCTCTGTCTGGGTGCCGGGGTCTAAATATCTGACAATGGACTGTTCCAGTTTTGGCTGACGTGAAGCCTGATTCTCTGCTATGATATGAAGACTGATTCTCTGCTGACATGAAGCCTGAATCTCTGTTATGGGACCTCTCTCCTCTGTCTGGGTGCCGGGGCCTAAATATATGACAATGGACTGTTCCAGTTTTGGCTGACGTGAAGCCTGATTCTCTGCTATGACATGAAGACTGATTCTCTGCTGACATGAAGCCTGAATCTCTGTTATGGGACCTCTCTCCTCTGTCTGGGCCCGGGGCCTAAATATATGACAATGGACTGTTCCAGTTTTGGCTGACGTGAAGCCTGATTCTCTGCTATGACATGAAGACTGATTCTCTGCTGACATGAAGCCTGAATCTCTGTCATGGGACCTCTCTCCTCTGTCTGGGTGCCGGGGCCTAAATATATCTGACAGTGGCCTGTTCCAGTGTTGGGTGACGTGAAGCATGATTCTCTGCTATGACATGAAGACTGATTCTCTGCTGACATGAAGCCTGAATCTCTGTTATGGGACCTCTCTCCTTTGTATGGGTGCCGGGGCCTAAATATCTGACAATGGCCTGTTCCAGTGGTGGGTGACGTGAAGCCTGATTCTCTGCTATGACATGAAGACTGATTCTCTACTGACATGAAGCCTGAATCTCTGTTATGGGACCTCTCTCCTCTGTCTGGGTGCCGGGGCCTAAATATATGACAATGGACTGTTCCAGTTTTGGCTGACGTGAAGCCTGATTCTCTGCTATGACATGAAGACTGATTCTCTGCTGACATGAAGCCTGAATCTCTGTTATGGGACCTCTCTCCTCTGTCTGGGTGCCGGGGCCTAAATATATGACAATGGACTGTTCCAGTTTTGGCTGACGTGAAGCCTGATTCTCTGCTATGACATGAAGACTGATTCTCTGCTGACATGAAGCCTGAATCTCTGTCATGGGACCTCTCTCCTCTGTCTGGGTGCCGGGGCCTAAATATATCTGACAGTGGCCTGTTCCAGTGTTGGGTGACGTGAAGCATGATTCTCTGCTATGACATGAAGACTGATTCTCTGCTGACATGAAGCCTGAATCTCTGTCATGGGACCTCTCTCCTCTGTCTGGGTGCCGGGGCCTAAATATATCTGACAGTGGCCTGTTCCAGTGTTGGGTGACGTGAAGCATGATTCTCTGCTATGACATGAAGACTGATTCTCTGCTGACATGAAGCCTGAATCTCTGTCATGGGACCTCTCTCCTCTGTCTGGGTGCCGGGGCCTAAATATATCTGACAGTGGCCTGTTCCAGTGTTGGGTGACGTGAAGCATGATTCTCTGCTATGACATGAAGACTGATTCTCTGCTGACATGAAGCCTGAATCTCTGTTATGGGACCTCTCTCCTTTGTATGGGTGCCGGGGCCTAAATATCTGACAATGGCCTGTTCCAGTGGTGGGTGACGTGAAGCCTGATTCTCTGCTATGACATGAAGACTGATTCTCTACTGACATGAAGCCTGAATCTCTGTTATGGGACCTCTCTCCTCTGTCTGGGTGCCGGGGCCTAAATATATGACAATGGACTGTTCCAGTTTTGGCTGACGTGAAGCCTGATTCTCTGCTATGACATGAAGACTGATTCTCTGCTGACATGAAGCCTGAATCTCTGTCATGGGACCTCTCTCCTCTGTCTGGGTGCCGGGGCCTAAATATATCTGACAGTGGCCTGTTCCAGTGTTGGGTGACGTGAAGCATGATTCTCTGCTATGACATGAAGACTGATTCTCTGCTGACATGAAGCCTGAATCTCTGTCATGGGACCTCTCTCCTCTGTCTGGGTGCCGGGGTCTAAATATCTGACAGTGGCCTGTTCCAGTGGTGGGTGACATGAAGCCTGATTCTCTGCTATGGGACCTCTCCAATTGATATTGGTTAATTTTTATTTATTTAATTTATATTTTTATTCATTTCCCTATCCACATTTGTTTGCAGGGTATTTAACTACATTTGCTGCCTTTTGCAGCCCTCTAGCCCTTTCCTGGGCTTTTTTACAGCCTTTTTAGTGCCGAAAAGTTCAGGTCCCCATTCACTTCCATGGGGTTCGGGTTCGGGACGAAGTTCAGGTCGGGTTCGGATCCCGAACCCGAACATTTCCGGGAAGTTCGGCCGAACTTCTCGAACCCGAACATCCAGGTGTTCGCTTAACTCTAATGATTAGACAAAGAAGATTATTAGCACTATATTAGCTAAATTTTTCTACATTCTTTTTTTCAAATATTTAGTATATTTTTATATATTCTTGTTTTAGAATATTTGTGAATATTCCAAAAAACTAATATATTCGATATAGTGCTATCTAAAGTCATGATTCCTCATTGCTTAAGTTACTTGTGGGCCAATGACTCATTGGACAACAAGCAAGCAGCAGGGAGGAATCATGTGTTCAGATGGGAAAAAATGACAAATATTCGCTATAAGGCATATATAGCACTATATTTGAAATATTCGTTAATTCTCAAAGTTGCAATGCTTGAGATAAAAATTCGCTATTCGAATATTCGCGATCAACACTACTGTTTAATACCTTCTATGTGTCAGGGCCAGAAATTGGAGAAATATAATTGAAAATTAATATATTTTTTCCATCATTTTCAATACTTTTTCTATAGAGGGTTTCAGCAGTGACTTATGACATCTGTCCAATACAGTCTGCGTGTCAGGGCCAGAAATTGGAGAAATATAACTGAAAATTAATATATTTTTTCCATAATTTTCAATATGTTTTCTATAGAGGGTTTTAGCAGTGACTTATTACATCTGTCCAATACCATCTGTGTGTTTTAAAGGCCAGAAATTGGAGAAATATAATTGATAATTTATATATTTTTTCCATCATTTTCAATACTTTTTCTATAGAGGTTGTCAGCAGTGACTTGTGACATCTGTCCAATACTTTCTGTGTGTCAGGGCCAGAAATTGGAAAAATATAACTGAAAATTAATATATTTTTCTATCATTTTGAATACTTTTTCTATAGAGGGTTTTAGCAGTGACTTATGACATCTGTCCAATACTTTCGGTGTGTCAGGGCCAGAAATTGGAGAAATATAAGTGAAATGTAATATATTTTTTTCATCATTTTCAATACTTTTTATATAGAGGGTGTCTGCAGTGACTAGAAACATCTGTCTAATACCTTCTGTGTTTTAGGGCCAGAGATTGGAGAAATATAACTGAAAATCAATATATTTTTTCCATCATTTAATACTTTTTCTATAGAGGGTTTCAGCAGTGACTTGTGACATCTGTCCAATACCTTCTGTGTGTCAGGGCCGGAAATTGAAGAAATATAAGTGAAAATTAATATATTTTCTCCATCATTTTCAATACTTTTTATACAGAGGGTGTCTGCAGTGACTAGAGACATCTGTCCAATACCTTCTGTGTGTGTCAAGGTTAGAAATTGGAGAAATATAAGTGAAATTTAATATATTTTTTTCATCATTTTCAATACTTTTTATATAGAGGGTGTCTGCAGTGACTAGAAACATCTGTCTAATACCTTCTGTGTTTTAGGACCAGAGATTGGAGAAATATAACTGAAAATCAATATATTTTTTCCATCATTTAATACTTTTTCTATAGAGGGTTTCAGCAGTGACTTGTGACATCTGTCCAATACCTTCTGTGTGTCAGGGCCGGAAATTGAAGAAATATAAGTGAAAATTAATATATTTTCTCCATCATTTTTTATAGTTTTTATATACAGGGTGTCTGCAGTGACTAGAGACATCTGTCCAATACCTTTTGTGTGTCAGGGCCAGAAATTGGAGAAATATAACTGAAAATTTATATATTTTTTCCATCATTTTCAATACTTTTTATACAGAGGGTGTCTGCAGTGACTAGAGACATCTGTCCAATACCTTCTGTGTGTGTCAAGGTTAGAAATTGGAGAAATATAAGTGAAATTTAATATATTTTTTTCATCATTTCCAATACTTTTTATATAGAGGGTGTCTGCAGTGACTAGAAACATCTGTCTAATACCTTCTGTGTTTTAGGACCAGAGATTGGAGAAATATAACTGAAAATCAATATATTTTTTCCATCATTTAATACTTTTTCTATAGAGGGTTTAAGCAGTGACTTGTGACATCTGTCCAATACCTTCTGTGTGTCAGGGCCGGAAATTGAAGAAATATAAGTGAAAATTAATATATTTTCCGTATCATTTTTAATAGTTTTTATATACAGGGTGTCTGCAGTGACTAGAGACATCTGTCCAATACCTTTTGTGTGTCAGGGCCAGAAATTGGAGAAATATAACTGAAAATTTATATATTTTTTCCATAATTTTCAATACTTTTTATACAGAGGGTGTCTGCAGTGACTAGAGACATCTGTCCAATACCTTCTGTGTGTGTCAAGGTTAGAAATTGGAGAAATATAAGTGAAATTTAATATATTTTTTTCATCATTTTCAATACTTTTTATATAGAGGGTGTCTGCAGTGACTAGAAACATCTGTCTAATACCTTCTGTGTTTTAGGGCCAGAGATTGGAGAAATATAACTGAAAATCAATATATTTTTTCCATCATTTAATACTTTTTCTATAGAGGGTTTCAGCAGTGACTTGTGACATCTGTCCAATACCTTCTGTGTGTCAGGGCCGGAAATTGAAGAAATATAAGTGAAAATTAATATATTTTCTCCATCATTTTTAATAGTTTTTATATACAGGGTGTCTGCAGTGACTAGAGACATCTGTCCAATACCTTCTGTGTGTGTCAAGGTTAGAGATTGGAGAAATATAACAGAAAATTATTATATTTTTTCCATAATTTTCAATACTTTTTATCTAGAGGGTGTCTGCAGTGACTAGAAACATCTGTCTAATACCTTCTGTGTTTTAGGGCCAGAGATTGGAGAAATATAACTGAAAATCAATATATTTTTTTCATCATTTTCAATACTTTTTATATAGAGGGTGTCTGCAGTGACTAGAAACATCTGTCTAATACCTTTTGTGTGTCAGGGCCAGAAATTGGAGAAATATAACTGAAAATTTATATATTTTTTCCATCATTTTCAATACTTTTTATACAGAGGGTGTCTGCAGTGACTAGAGACATCTGTCCAATACCTTCTGTGTGTGTCAAGGTTAGAGATTGGAGAAATATAACAGAAAATTATTATATTTTTTCCATAATTTTCAATACTTTTTATCTAGAGGATTTAAGCAGTGACTTGTGACATCTGTCCAGTACCTTCTGTGTGTCAGAGCCAGAAATTGGAGAAATATAACTGAAAATTTATATATTTTTTCCATTATTTTCAATACTTTTTATATAGAGGGTGGCTGCAGTGACTAGAGACATCTGTCCAATACCTTCTGTGTGTCAGGGCCAGAGATTGGAGAAATATAACTGAAAATTAATATATTTTTTCCATCATTTTCAATAATTTTTCCATAGAGGGTGTCAGCAGTGACTTGTGACATCTGTCTAATACTATCTGTGTGTCAGGGCCAGAAATCAGAGAAATATAAGTGAAATGTAATATACTTTTTTCATTATTTTCAATACTTTTTATATAGAGGGTGTCTGTAGTGACTAGAAACATCTGTCCAATACCTTCTGTTTGTCAGGGCCAGAGGTTGGAGAAATATAACTTAAAAATCAATATTTCTTTACTCATTTAATACTTTTTATCTAGAGGGTTTCAGCAGTGACTTGTGGCATTTGTCCAATACCTTCTGTGTGTCAGGGAAAGAACTTGGAGAAATATAACTGAAAATTAATATATTCTTTTCAATCATTTTCAATATTTTTTTTTATAGAGGGTGTCTGCAGTGACTAGAGACATCTGTTTAATATCTTCAGTGTGTCAAGGCCAGAGATTGGAGAAATATAACTGAAAAATACTTTTCTTTTCCATCATTTTCAATACTTTTGCTATAGATTGTGTCAGCAGTGACTTGTGACATCTGTCCAATGCCTTCTATGTGTCAGGGTCAGAAATTGGAGAAATATAACTGAAAATTAATAAAAAATGTTCACCATTTTCAATAATTTTTCTATAGACGGTGTCTGCAGTGACTAGACACATCTGTGCAATACCTTCTGTATGTCAGTGCCAGAAATCGGAGAAATATATAATTAATATATGTTTTCCATCATTTAAAATTATTTTTCTTTAGAGGGTGTCAGCAGTGACTTTTGACATCTGTCCAATACCTTCTGTGCGTCAGGGTCAGAAATTGGAAAAATATAACTAAAAATGAATATACTTTTTCCCTAATTTTCAAAAAAATTTCTATAGAGGGTGTCTGCAGTGACTAAAGACATTTGACCAATACCTTCTATGTGTCAGGGGCAGAGAAATATAAAATATAAGTGAAATCTATTTTCCTTTTTCCATACTTTTATGTACTTTTTCCATATACTGTGCTTGCTGTGAACTGTGATATTCGTGCAACATCTTGTGTGTCAAGCATGTATATAACATTTAATATGCACAAGGCGAGCAGTAAGGGACAGGGGAGGGTCCATGATGCTGATGGTTCACGCAGAGGCCCTGGCCCTGGGCACATTTAAACTGTGTCTGCTGCCAGAGCACAAGAAAAACAATAATTCACGATACCTAGCTTCATGTCCCAGTTTGCAGGCCGTCGCAGGACAAAACTCTTGAAGTCAGACCAGTGCGACCAGGTGGTCGGTTGGATTGCAGTGGAAAATGCTTCCAGTCAGTTAAGCACCACCCTGTCTTCCACCAAGTCCAGTCTCAGTAGCCAAGAGTCTGGTCAACAGAATCTTCTCCCTGATCCTCCTTCCTCCCACCATGGAGAGACTGGCCAAACAAGTGATCCCACACTCAGAAATTCTGAGGTGCTCTTTTTATTGCCATTACTTGATTTGTCCCTTTCGCCAAGCACGCTTGAAGAGGGACATGAGATCTTTTGCCCTGATTGCCCTTAAGCATCCACAGTCACAAGAACATGACGGTGGGGAATGGCAATTAATGTTTAATGAGGTGGATGATGATGATGAGACACAGTTGTCAATGAGTCAACCGCAATTACTGTCTCAAGAGGTTGATGAAGAGGATGAGACACAGTTGTCAATCACTGAGGTTAAGGTTAGGTCAACAAATAAAGAGTATGATTAGAGTGAGGAAGTGGAAGAGGAGGTGGTGGACGATGAGGTCACTGACCCAACCTGGGAAGGTGGATAGCCAAATGAGGACAGCAGTACAAAGGGGGAAGGATCTGCAGCACCGCAAAGAGGCAGTGGGGTGGCAAAAGGGAGAAGACGGGCCACACCAAACAGGCCCACAACTGTTCCACGGAGCACCCCCTTGCTTAAATCTCCCTTGTTAAGGGGTAGGTGTTCCACAGTATGGCGCTTTTTTGAGGAAAGTGCGGACGACAAAAGATACCCGGACGTGAATGTTGAAAAATTTCCATCTGACAACGCTGGCGGCAGGGTCCTTACTTCCTTGGGCAACTGAGGAGGGGAGACAAGGGGAACACACAGCAGTTCCAACAGAGGCAGGCCAACACTCTCCAAGGCCTGGGACAGTTTCATGACACCCAGCTAGCACCCTCACCCTGATGCGTGGCCTAGTGTCACAAGGAGGGAAAAGTTTTGGAAGATAGTGAAGGAGTATGTAACAGATTGTGTCAGCGTCCTCAGTGATCCTTCAGTGCCTTAAAACTACTGGATGTCCAAGCTGGACACGTGGCGTGAACTGGCGCTATCCACCTGTCAACTGAAAATGCTGACAGGTTGACTCTTATAAAAATGAACAAGGCCTGGATTGCCCCAGACTTTTCGACTCCGCCAGAGGAAAGCGGATGAACAAAGGCACTTTCAATGTGTTGTTTAATGTACTGAATACACTGTATTCCCATGCACCCCTTCCACCACAGAAAAGGGTATATGGTTTAATCTTCCTTTTCTCATCCTCCTCCTCCTCTTCCATTATATCAACATGCTTATTCATATCATATAATGCCCTCGCATATAACTTTTTTCAGGGTCAGTTCAACTGCAGGCCCTCACAAATAATGTTTTACAGGGTCCGCTCAACTGCAGGCCCTCGCATATAATGTTTTACATGGTCAGCTCACCTACAGGCTCTCGCATATGTTTTACAGAGTCAGCTCACCAGCAGGCCCTCACCTACAATCTTTTACAGGGCCAGCTCACCTGCAGGCCCTCGCATATAATGTTTTAGAGGGTCAGCTCACCAGCAGGCCCTCGCATATAATGTTTTACAGGGTCAGCTCAACTGCAGGGCCTTGCATATAATGTTTTACAGGGTCAGCTCAACTGCAGGCCCTTGCATATAATGTTTTATAGGGTCAGCTCAACTGTAGGCCCTCGCATATGTTTTACAGGGTCAGCTCACTTGCAGGCCTTCGCATATAATGTTTTAATGTTTTACAGGGTCAGCTCACCTGCAGGCCCTCGCATATAATGTTTTACAGGGTCAGCTCAACTGCAGGCCCTCGCATATAATGTTTTACAGGGTCAGATCACCTGCAGGCTCTAGCCTAAAATCTTTTACAGGGTCAGCTCAACTGCAGGCCCTTGCATATGATGTTTTTCAGGGTCAGATCACCTGCAGGCCCTCACCTACAATATTTTACATGGTCATCTCACCTTCTGATGATGACAGCGAAGTCTTGCCAGTTGGTACTTTGGCACACATGGCTGACTTCATGTTAGGCTGCCTTTCCCATGACCCACGCGTTATACGCACGCATTACTGGTTGAGAACTTCTCATCTCTCATTCCTCTGGCAGAGAGTACAAGCAAAACGGTGCTATACTAGAAGGTCTTTGTTGAAAAATTGCTCCAAAGTTGATAGGGCAGACATCCAAATGGATCGTCGCCGTCACAGGGACATGTGATCGCCGAGAAATTATCTAGAGTGAACAAGGCCCTCACCTACAAGTCCAGTCTGGTCATCGCAATCCTCATCATGATGGCACACTGGGTGAACGTTGTGGAGGCCGGGAGCAAGAGATCCTCGTTAATGGAAAGTGTACTCATTCTAATAACTAGTGATGAACGAACATCTGCCGGGACAGTTCGTCAAAGTGATCACGCAAACACGATCAAATGTTAGCGAACCGCAAGTTCGCGGCAGCTCCCATTAATTTGAATGGCAGGAAAACCAGAAAAACCTTCAGATCAAATTTACAGCCAATAAATAATTACTAGAAGTGCACAAATAGTCCCACAACATGGACAGTGAAATACCAGATGTATTATTCGAATTTGCGATCATTATTTTTTTTCAATGCAAAATATCGGCAATATAATTTTTGCGTGCGCAAATGCACTATACAGTACCCAAATGCACTATAAAGAAAGTATATTGGTATATAACACCCCGCTTCAATCAGTATTTTTGGGGAACAACTGGTATATCACACCAGTAGAAAATATTTGTTCCAATAACGCTTGCCCCTCTATATACCTGCAGTATCACAGCAGAACCACACACAACTGCTGCACAATACAAATGCACTATAATATACTTTCTAACATAGAAAGTATATTATAACATTGTACAAGGAAGGCAATCCAATTAGGATATACATAAAGATAAAACGTAACCTTTAATAATATTACTATAAGGGTCCATTCACACGTCTGTAAGTCTTTTGCGGATCAGCAAAACTCGGATACCGACAATGTGCATTCCGCAATTTGCGGACCGCACATCGCTGACGCTATAATAGAAAATGCCTAATCTTGTCTGCAATTGTGGACAAGAATAGGACATGTTCTATTTTTTTTTGCGGAAACAGAAGCACGGATGCGAAATAATGCGGATGTGGACAGAACATTCCGTCCCCGTTGAAAATGAATGGGTCTACACCGATGCGGACCCATTTTGCAGACATGTGAATGGAAAAGATATCTCTCAAAATGAAAATAAATTAAATTATTAAAGTTAAGCAAAAAGCATAGATGTGTAGGCAATAACAAGTGCTCGACGGCACTTAATCAGGTGCTCCGCGGCACCAAATCAGAAACCATATGTCCTACCGCAATCCGGGGGGGTTCCAGTGCACATCGATAAATCCAGGAGGCAAAGCAAAAAAACATCCATCACTGGGCTAGATAATGATGTGGTATTGCCCTACAGGAGGGTGCTATTCTGGCCCTGATAACCTAACCACAGACCACCCGCCTTGATAAGAGCGTCCCCGTCCGGAACCTTACCCTATATAAAAATTGCCCTAGTAAGCCCCTAGCCCCTAGGCCCCTGACTTCCAGGTGATCACTATATAGATATATGTGTTTTTGATTAATTATAAAAGTATATTATAAGTATATCGCCCATCTGTGTATCACACATATCAATAGCACACCTATACCAGTCCTTAAAAGACTTTTGTGGCCCTATTAGCTAACATTTGTCACTAACAGCCTGTCCCTGCTCCACACAGCAACCTCTCCCTACACTGGCAAAACACTGAATGTAAAATGGCGGCCAGAGTAGGTTTATTTATAAGGTAGGGGGTATTGTCCATGTGCTGAAACGTCTCAATTGGCTGTCCTGTACCACCTGGTGGATGTGTCATGGGTCAAAGTTCTTCACAATGTAAAAGAATATGGAGGGTGCGAATATCTTCATATGTTCGCATGTTCGGCAAATCGCGCCGGGCGAACCACAAGGTCATCTCTACTAATAACAGGGCCGCTTAGGATTGATGTATTGTTATTTATTGTCACTAAGTCCCCGAGTCGGGAGAGGGTAATTGCCACATACCTGCCACCTTCCTTGGATGCTTGTGCTTTAATAACTTGACACACCCTCTCTGGGTGGTTCACAATTAGGGAAAAAAAAGGGGCAAGGCAACAACAGCCAATCAGATTTCAGCCATTGACCTCCCTTGGATGTTGTAGTCCTTTCTCAGGCTCCCTCTCCGGCATCGAACCCTGATTCCCTTTTACCCGTGATCACCATGGTAGGCGCAAAAAAGAACATCGAAAGTTGATAGGGCAGACATCCGATGGATAGAGATGTCGCGAACATAAAATTTTGCAAATGTTCGCGAACGGGCGAACCGCCATTGACTTTAATAGGCAGGCGAATTTTAAAATCCACAGGGACTCTTTCTAGCCACAGTAGTGATGAAAAAGTTGTTTCAAGGGGACTAACACCTGGACTGTGGCATGCCGGAGGGGGATCCATGGCAAAACTCCCATGGAAAATTACATAGTTGATGCAGAGTTGGGTTTTAATCCATAAAGGGCATAAATCACCTAACAATCCTAAATTTTTTAGAACAACGTGGTTTAAAACATCCAGTGTGTGTATACGATCAGGTATGATGTTGTATCAATCAGGTAGTGTAAGGGTTACGCCCGCTTCACAGATATTGACAGACCAAACTCCCCTTTTAATGCACCGCAAACAACCGCAAACAGTCCATTTGCCCAACCGCAAACTCCCCATTTGCACAAGGTTGAATACCAAGCTAGCCATGTCCCGTTGATGTCATTGAAGGTTTCTCCCTCCACCCAGCCACGTACAACACCAAGGGTCCCCGAAAGGTGAATTGAATTGATTTTTCGAACGGGGAGATGGTTAAAAAAACGTCTCCAGGCAGAAAGGTGACTAAAATATTGCGGCTTGAACCCTAGTTGGTGGCAGAGAATTCACGAAAGTCATCCGGTATGCAGACATTAAATACAGCAGCGTGGGGATCATTTTGAGGCCAAGGCATGTCATCAGGCCTTTTGTTAGTCAAACGTATCCCCCACTGTCAGTCCCTTCGGGATCCATGCATCATTCATCTTAATGAAGGTTAGGTAATCAACACTTTTTTGACCGAGGCGACTTCTTTTGTCAGTGACAATGCCTCCTGCTGCACTGAAGGTCCTTTCTGACAGGACACTTGAAGCAGGGCAGACCAGAAGTTCTATCGCAAACTGGGATAGCTCAGGCCACAAGTCAAGCCTGCACCCCCAGCAGTCAAGGGGTTCATCGCTTCTCAGAGTGTCGATATCTGCAGTTAAGGCGAGGTAGTCTGCTACCTGTCGGTCAAGTCGTTCTCTAAGGCTGGATCCCGAAGGGCTGTGGCGATGTGTAGGACTGAAAAAGCTCTGCATGTCCTCCATCAACAACACATCTGTAAAGCGTCCTGTCCTTGCCACCGTGGTCGTGGTAGGAAGAGGATTACTTTCACCTCTTCCCCAGTAGATTCCCGTTGTGCTGTGACGCCCCCCTTATAAGCGGTGTATAGCATATTTTTTTGTTTGGTTTTGAACTGCTGCATCCTTTCTGACTTTCGGTAATTTGGTAACATTTCCGCCACTTTCTGCTTATACCTGGGTTCTAGTAGCATGGCCACCCAGTATAGGTCGTTCTCCTTCATCCTTTTTATACGAGGGTCCCTCAACAGACATGGCAGCATGAAAGAACCCATTTGCACAAGGTTGGATGCCGAGCTACTTATTTCCCGTTCCTCCTCCTCACTGACGTCATTGACGGTCTGTTCTTCCCCCCAGCCACGAACAACAACACGGGTCCCAGATAGGTGACAACAACTATCACCCTGGAATGCCTGCTGTGGTTGGTCTTCGTCCTCCTCAAAGCCACATTCCTCCTCTGACTCCTCTTCCTCATACTCCTCTTGCAGCGTTGCCGCAGGTCCGGCTAGCGATGATGACAAGGCTGTTTCTGGTGGTGATAGTGACCACAACTCTTCATCTTCTTCTTCACGCTCATCTACAGCCTGATCCAGTACTCTTCGCAGGGCACGCTCCAGGAAGAAAACAAATGGGATGAGGTCGCTGATGGTGCCTTCGGTGCTACTGACTAGGTTTGTCACCTCCTCAAAAGGACGCATGAGCAGGCATTGCGCATGAGCGTCCAGTAACGTGGCAAAAAAATTACAAGCTCCGCAGAGGCTGTCCTAGCACCCCGGTCATACAAATACTCGTTGATGGCTTTTTCTTGTTGGAGCAGGCGGTCGAACATTAGGAGTGTTGAATTCCAAAGTGTTGGGCTGTCGCAAATCAAGCGCCTCACTGGCATGTTGTTTCGGCGCTGAATGTCTGAAAAGTGCGCCATGGCCGTGTAGGAACGCCTGAAATGGCCACACACCTTCCTGGCCTGCTTGAGGACGTCCCATAAGCCTGGATACTTAGACACAAAGCGTTGTACAATGAGATTCAACACATGTGCCATGCACGGCACATGTGACAACTTGCCCAAATTCAATGCCGCCAACAAATTGCTTCCATTGTCACACACCACTTTGCAAATCTCCAGTTGGTGCGGGGTCAGCCACTGATCCACCTGTGTGTTCAAAGCGATTAGGAGTGCTGGTCTGGTGTGGCTCTCTGCTTTTAGGCAAGTCAACCCCAAGACAGCGTGACACTGTTGTATCCGGGATGTGGAATAGCCCCTGGGGAGCTGGGGGGATTAGTTGATGTGCTGCCAGACTCCGCTGCAGAAGAGGACTCAGCCGAGGAGGTTATCGAAGAGGATGGAGTAGAGGAGGTGGCAGTAGGCCTGCCTGCAAGTCATGGCGGTGTCACCAACTCCGCTGCAGAGCCACGCATTCCATGCTTGGCAGCCGTCAGCAGGTTGACCCAATGCGCAGTGTACGTGATATACCTGCCTTGATCGTGTTTGCAGACCAGGTATCAGTGGTCAGATGGACCCTTGCCCCAACACTGTATGCCAGAGATGCCATGACTTCCTGTTCAATCACTGAGTAGAGGTTTGGGATTGCCTTTTTTGAAAAAAAAAATTGTCCGGGTACCTTCCACTGTGGTGTCCCAATAGCGACGCCGGGCAAGGGGGTGACTCTGGGACATTGGCTTCTTACGCTCAAACGTTTCCTTTACAGACACCTGACTGTGGGCAGATGAGATGGAACTGCTGAAGGTGAGAGGCAGAGTGGCAGGTGGTTGAGATGGGGCAAGGAGGACAGCAGTGGTTGACGTGGCAGAAGATGCTGGACCAGGAGGATGGTGGCTTTGAGTTTGTGTGCTGCTTGTACTTATGTGTTGATCCCATTTGCGTTTGTGATGTGAGATCATGTGCCTTCGTAAAAGCAGTTGTACCGAGGTGGGTGTTGGACTTCCCACAACTCAGTTTCTTTTGGCACAGGTTGAAAATGGCATTGCTGTTATCAGAGGCAGACACACAAAAAAAATGCCACACTGCTGAGTTTTGCAATGACGGCATTCTGGTGGTGGCAACAGCATGCATTGATTGGCGTGCTGTCAGGCTAACCCTGGGTGCCGATACATGCTGTCTGACTGTACCACTAGCTCCTTGCGACGACCTCCCCCTGCTTCCAACTCGTCTCCTCCTTCTCTCTGTCTCCCCTTCTGAACTTTCCCCATCTTCTTCTTTTCATCGAGCAGGCACCCACATGGCATCCACAGACACATCGTCATCATCAACCTCTTCACTTGTATCTGACACCTCAGCAAAGGAAGCAGCAGCGGGTACAACATCATCATCATCATCATCACACTGTACGTCCATGTGTGTAATGTGCCTGACTGAGACATATACCTGTTATCTACATCCTCTGGCAATAAAGGTTGTGCATCACTAATTTCATCCAACTGATGTGTAAATAACTCCTCTGAGGGATCAAGTGAAGCGGCTTTGGTGGCTGTGGTGGTAGTGGTGGTGGCAGCAGGCGGGAGAGTGGTAACTTGAGAGCAGGTGACCAAAGCTGAGCGGGAGGAGGATGGTGCTTCAAGGTTCTTAGCGGAAGCTGTTGAAGATTGGGTGTCCTGTGTAAGCCAGTCAACTATTTTCCCCAAATTTTTTGGGTACAGGGTACGTGGCCTTTGAACACTGGGCATTATTCCAGGGCCAATGGAAATTACAACACCACGACCACGACGGCCCCTGCGGGGTGGCCTGCCTCTGCCTGTCATTTTTGTTTTAATAAGTGGTACTATGTGTGCAAGGTACTGTGCCACCCTATATAAGTGGTGGGCAGTGGGCACAGTACAGTCTGTGTGGGCCTGACACACACTGGCTTGCAACTGGCATTATATCACAGAAAAATAATAAAAAAAAATTTTTTTATCTGCAAGGTATTTGTGTGTGAAACCCTGTAACAGTATGAGTGGTGGCCTAGCCAGTGGCCACAGTACAGTCTGTGGGCCAGACACACACTGGCTTGCAACTGGGATAATATCTCAGTAAAATTAAAAATAGATTTTTTTTATCTGCAAGGTATTTGTGAGTGACACCCTGTAATGGTATGAGTGGTGGCCTAGCCAGTGGACACAGTACAGTCTGTGGGCCAGACACACACTGGCTTGCAACTGGGATTATATCACAGAAAAATGATAAATTGATTTATATTATCTGCAAGGTATTTGTGAGTGACGCCCTGTAACGGTATGAGTGGTGGCCTAGCCAGTGGCCACAGTACAGTCTGTGGGCCACACACACACTGGCTTGCAACTGGGATTATATCTCAGTAAAATAAAACATTTAATTATTTTTATCTACAAGGTATTTGTGAGTGACTCCCTGTAACTGGTATGAGTGGTGGCCTAGCAGCAAGTGGCCACAGTACAGTCTGTGGGCCAGAAACACACTGGCTTGCAACTGGGATTATATCACAGAAAAATAATAAATCGATTTTCTTTTTATCTGCAAGGTATTTCTGAGTGACACCCTGTAAAAGTATGAGTGGTGGCCTAGACAGTGGCTACAGTACAGTCTGTGGGACAGACACACACACTGGCTTGCAACTGGGATTATATCACAGAAAAATAATAAATAGTTTTTTTTATCTGCAAGGTATTTGTAAGTGACACCCTGTAATGGTATGAGTAGTGGCCTAGCCAGTGGACACAGTACAGTCTGTGGGCCAGACACACACTGGCTTGCAACTGGGATTATATCACAGAAAAATAATACATTTATTTTTATTATCTGCAAGGAATTTGTGAGTGACGCCCTGTAACGGTATGAGTGGTGGCCTAGCCAGTGGCCACAGTACAGTCTGTGGGCCAGACACACACTGGCTTGCAACTGGGATTATATCACAGAAAAATAATAAATTGAATTATTTTTATCTACAAGGTATTTGTGAGTGACACCCTGTAACAGTATGAGTGGTGGCCTAGACAGTGGCTACAGTACAGTCTGTGGGCCAGACACACACACTGGCTTGCAACTGGGATTATATCACAGTAAAATAAAAAATATACTTTTTTTATCTGCAAGGTATTTGTGAGTGACACCCTGTAATGGTATGAGTGGTGGCCTAGCCAGTGGACACAGTACAGTCTGTGGGCCAGACACACACTGGCTTGCAACTAGGATTATATCACAGTAAAATAAAAAATATACTTTTTTTTATCTGCAAGGTATTAGTGAGTGAAACCCTGTAACAGTATGAGTGGTGGCCTAGCCAGTGGCCACAGTACATTCTGTGGGCCAGACACACACTGGCTCGCAACTAGGATTATATCACAGTAAAATAAAAATATACTTTTTTTTATCTGCAAGGTATTTGTGAGTGACACCCTGTAATGGTATGAGTGGTGGCCTAGCCAGTGGACACAGTACAGTCTGTGGGCCAGACACACACTGGCTTGCAACTGGGATTATATCACAGAAAAATAATAAATTGAATTTTTTTTTATCTGCAAGGTATTTGTGAGTGACACCCTCTAACGGTATGAGTGGTGGCCTAGCCAGTGGCCACAGTACAGTCTGTGGGCCACACACACACTGGCTTGCAACTGGGATTATATCACAGTAAAATAAAAAATATACTTTTTTTATCTGCAAGGTATTTGTGAGTGACACCCTGTAATGGTATGAGTGGTGGCCTAGCCAGTGGACACAGTACAGTCTGTGGGCCAGACACACACTGGCTTGCAACTGGGATTATATCACAGAAAAATAATAAATTGAATTTTTTTTTATCTGCAAGGTATTTGTGAGTGACACCCTCTAACGGTATGAGTGGTGGCCTAGCCAGTGGCCACAGTACAGTCTGTGGGCCACACACACACTGGCTTGCAACTGGGATTATATCACAGTAAAATAAAAAATTGAATTATTTTTATCTACAAGGTATTTGTGAGTGACGCCCTATAACGGTATGAGTGGTGGCCTACTAGCAAGTGGCCACAGTACAGGCTGTGGGCCAGACACACACTGGCTCGCAACTGGGATTATATCACAGAAAAATAATAAATAATTTTTTTTTTTATCTGCAAGGTATTTCTGAGTGACACCCTGTAACAGTATGAGTGTTGGCCTAGCCAGTGGCTACAGTACAGCCTGTGGGCCAGACACACACACTGGCTTGCAACTGAGATTATATCACAGAAAAATAATAAAAACATTTTTTTTATCTGCAAGGTATTTCTGAGTGACACCCTGTAATGGTATGAGTGGTGGCCTAGCCAGTGGCCACTGTACAGTCTGTGGGCCAGACACACACTGGCTCGCAACTGGGATTATATCACAGAAAAATAATAAATCGATTTATTTTTTATCTGCAAGGTATTTCTGAGTGACACCCTGTAACAGTATGAGTGGTGGCCTAGCCAGTGGCTACAGTACAGTCTGTGGGCCAGACACACACACTGGCTTGCAACTGGGATTATATCACAGAAAAATAATAAAAACATTTTTTTTTATCTGCAAGGTATTTCTGAGTGACACCCTGTTACGGTATGAGTGGTGGCCTAGCCAGTGGCCACAGTACAGTCTGTGGGCCACACACACACTGGCTTGCAACTGGGATTATATCACAGTAAAATAAAAAATGTAATTATTTTATCTACAAGGTATTTGTGAGTGACACCCTGTAACGGTATCAGTGGTGGCCTAGCAGCAAGTGGCTACAGTACAGTCTGTGGGCCAGACACACACTGGCTTGCAACTGGGATTATATCACAGAAAAATAATAAATTGAATTTTTTTATCTGCAAGGTATTTCTGAGTGACACCCTGTAATAGTATGAGTGGTGGCCTAGACAGTGACCACAGTACAATCTGTGGGCTACACAGATACTGGCTTGCAAGTGGGATTATATCATAGAAAAATAATGAATTGAATTTTTTTATCTGCAAGGTATTTGTGAGTGACACCCTGTAATGGTATGAGTGGTGGCCTAGCCAGTGGCCACAGTACAGTCTGTGGGCCAGACACACACTGGCTTGCAACTGGGATTATATCACAGAAAAATAAAAAATTGAATTATTTTTATCTACAAGGTATTTCTGAGTGACACCCTGTAACGGTATGAGTGGTGGCCTTAGCCAGTGGCCACAGTACATTTTGTGGGCCACACACACACTGGCTTGCAACTGGGATTCTATCACAGAAAAATAATAAATAGATTTTTTTTTATCTCCAAGGTATTTGTGAGTGACACCCTGTAACGGTATCAGTGGTGGCCTAGCAGAAAGTGGCCACAGTACAGTCTGTGGGCCAGACACACACTGGCTTGCAACTGGGATTATATCACAAACAAAGAATAAATTGTTTGTTTTTTTATCTGCAAGGTATTTGTGATTGACACCCTGTAACTGTATGAGTGGTGGCCTAGCAGCAAGGGGCCACAGTACAGTCTATGGGACACACACACTGGCTTGCAACTGGGATTATATCACAGAAAAATAAAAAAAATATTTTTTTATCTACAAGGTATTTGTGAGTGACACCCTGTAGTGGTATCAGTGGTGGCCTAGCAGCAAGGGGCCACAGTACAGTCTATGGGACACACACACACTGGCTTGCAACTGGGACTATATCACAGAAAAATAAAAAAAAATATTTTTTTATCTACAAGGTATTTGTGAGTTACACCCTGTAACGGTATGAGTGGTGGCCTAGCCAGTGGCCACAGTACAGTCTGTGGGCCACACACACACTGACTTGCAACTGGGATTATATCACAGAAAAATAATAAATTGAATTTTTTTTATCTGCAAGGTATTTGCGAGTGACACCCTGTAATTTTATTAGTGGTGGCCTAGCCAGTGGCCAAAGTACAGTCTGTGGGCCAGACACACACTGGCTTGCAACTGGGATTATATCACAGAAAAATAATAAGTAGAATTTTTTTTATCTGCAAGGTATTTGTGAGTGACACCCTGTAACGATATCAGTGGTGGCCTAGCAGCAAGTGGCCACAGTACAGTCTGTGGGCCACACACACACTGGCTTGCAACTGGGATTATATCACAGAAAAATAATAAATTGATTTTTTTTTATCTGCAAGGTATTTGTGAGTGACACCCTGTAACAGTATGAGTGGTGGCCTAGACAGTGGCTACAGTACAGTCTGTGGGCCAGACACACACACTGGCTTGCAACTGGGATTATATCACAGTAAAATAAAAAATATACTTTTTTTTATCTGCAAGGTATATGTGAGTGACACCCTGTAATGGTATGAGTGGTGGCCTAGCCAGTGGACACAGTACAGTCTGTGGGCCAGACACACACTGGCTTGCAACTAGGATTATATCACAGTAAAATAAAAAATATACTTTTTTTTATCTGCAAGGTATTTGTGAGTGACGCCCAGTAACAGTATGAGTGGTGGCCTAGCCAGTGGCCACAGTACAGTCTGTGGGCCAGACACACACTGGCTTGCAACTAGGATTATATCACAGTAAAATAAAAAATATACTTTTTTTTTATCTGCAAGGTATTTGTGAGTGACACCCTGTAATGGTATAAGTGGTGGCCTAGCCAGTGGACACAGTACAGTCTGTGGGCCAGACACACACTGGCTTGCAACTGGGATTATATCACAGAAAAATAATAAGTAGAATTTTTTTTATCTGCAAGGTATTTGTGAGTGACACCCTGTAACGATATCAGTGGTGGCCTAGCAGCAAGTGGCCACAGTACAGTCTGGGCCACACACACACTGGCTTGCAACTGGGATTATATCACAGAAAAATAATAAATTGATTTTTTTTTATCTGCATGGTATTTGTGAGTGACACCCTGTAACAGTATGAGTGGTGGCCTAGACAGTGGCTACAGTACAGTCTGTGGGCCAGACACACACACTGGCGTGCAACTGGGATTATACCACAGTAAAATAAAAAATATACTTTTTTTATCTGCAAGGTATATGTGAGTAACACCCTGTAATGGTATGAGTGGTGGCCTAGCCAGTGGACACAGTACAGTCTGTGGGCCAGACACACACTGGCTTGCAACTAGGATTATATCACAGTAAAATAAAAAATATACTTTTTTTTATCTGCAAGGTATTTGTGAGTGAAACCTTGTAACAGTATGAGTGGTGGCCTAGCCAGTGGCCACAGTACAGTCTGTGGGCCAGACACACACTGGCTTGCAACTAGGAATATATCACAGTAAAATAAAAAATATACTTTTTTTATCTGCAAGGTATTTGTGAGTGACACCCAGTAATGGTATGAGTGGTGGCCTAGCCAGTGGACACAGTACAGTCTGTGGGCCAGACACACACTGGCTTGCAACTGGGATTATATCACAGAAAAATAATAAATTGAATTATTTTTTATCTGCAAGGTATTTGTGAGTGACACCCTGTAACGGTATGAGTGGTGGCCTAGCCAGTGGCCACAGTACAGTCTGTGGGCCAGACACACACTGGCTTGCAACTGGGATTATATCACAGTAAAATAAAAAATTGAATTATTTTTATCTACAAGGTATTTGTGAGTGACGCCCTGTAACGGTATGAGTGGTGGCCTAGCAGCAAGTGGCCACAGTACAGGCTGTGGGCCAGACACACACTGGCTCGCAACTGGGATTATATCACAGAAAAATAATAAATTGATTTTTTTTAATCTGCAAGGTATTTCTGAGTGACACCCTGTAACAGTATGAGTGTTGGCCTAGCCAGTGGCTACAGTACAGCCTGTGGGCCAGACACACACACTGGCTTGCAACTGAGATTATATCACAGAAAAATAATAAAAACATTTTTTTTTATCTGCAAGGTATTTCTGAGTGACACCCTGTAACGGTATGAGTGGTGGCCTAGCCAGTGGCCACAGTACAGTCTGTGGGCCACACACACACTGGCTTGCAACTGGGATTATATCAAAGAAAAATAATAAATTGAATTTTTTTTTATCTGCAAGGTATTTGTGAGTGACACCCTGTAACGGTATGAGTGGTGGCTTAGCCAGTGGCCACTGTACAGTCTGTGGGCCAGACACACACTGGCTTGCAACTGGGATTATATCACAGAAAAATAATAAATATAATTTTTTTATCTGCAAGGTATTTGTGAGTGACACCCTGTAATAGGTATGAGTGGTGGCCTAGCCAGTGGCCACAGTACAGTCTGTGGGCCAGACACACACTGGCTTGCAACTGGGATTATATCACAGAAAAATAATAAATCGATTTATTTTTTATCTGCAAGGTATTTGTGAGTGACAGCCCTGTAACGGTATGAGTGGTGGCCTAGCCAGTGGCTACAGTACAGTCTGTGGGCCAGACACACACTGGCTTGCAACTGGGATTATATCACAGAAAAATAATAAAAACATTTTTTTTATCTGCAAGGTATTTCTGAGTGACACCCTGTAACGGTATGAGTGGTGGCCTAGCGGGTGGCCACAGTACAGTCTGTGGGCCACACACACTGGCTTGCAACTGGGATTATATCACAGAAAAATAATAAATTGAATTTTTTTATCTGCAAGGTATTTGTGAGTGACACCCTGTAACGGTATGAGTGGTGGCCTAGCCAGTGGCCACTGTACAGTCTGTGGGCCAGACACACACTGGTTTGCAACTGGGATTATATCACAGAAAAATAATAAATATAATTTTTTTATCTGCAAGGTATTTGTGAGTTACACCCTGTAATGGTATGAGTGGTGGCCTAGCCAGTGGCCACAGTACATTTTGTGGGCCACACACACACTGGCTTGCAACTGGGATTATATCACAGAAAAATAATAAATAGAGTTTTTTTTTTATCTCCAAGGTATTTGTGAGTGACACCCTGTAACGGTATCAGTGGTGGCCTAGCAGCAAGTGGCCACAGTACAGTCTGTGGGCCAGACACACACTGGCTTGCAACTGGGATTATATCACAAACAAAGAATAAATTGATTTTTTTTATCTGCAAGGTATTTGTGATTGACACCCTGTAACGGTATGAGTAGTGGCCTAGCAGCAAGGGGCCACAGTACAGTCTATGGGACACACACACACTGGCTTGCAACTGGGATTATATCAGAAAAATAAAAAAATTTTTTTTTTATCTACAAGGTATTTGTGACTGACAATCTGTAATGGTATCAGTGGTGGCCTAGCCAGTGGCCACAGTACAGTCTGTGGGCAACATACACACTAGCTTGCAACTGGGATTATATCACAGAAAAATAATAAATTGATTTTTTTTTATCTGCAAGGTATTTGTGAGTGACACCCTGTAACGGTATGAGTGGTGGCCTAGCCAGTGGCCACTGTACAGTCTGTGGGCCAGACACACACTGGCTTGCAACTGGGATTATATCACAGAAAAATAATAAATATAATTTTTTTATCTGCAAGGTATTTGTGATTGACATCCTGTAACGGTATGAGTGGTGGCCTAGCAGCAAGGGGCCACAGTACAGTCTATGGGACACACACACACTGGCTTGCAACTGGGATTATATCAGAAAAAATAAATATTATTTTTTTTATCTACAAGGTATTTGTGACTGACAATCTGTAATGGTATCAGTGGTGGCCTAGCAGCAAGTGTCCACAGTACAGTCTGTGGGCCAGACACAAACTGGCTTGCAACTGGGATTATATCACAGTAAAATAATAAATTGATTTTTTTTTATCTGCAAGGTATTTGTGAGTGACACCCTGTAACGGTATGAGTGGTGGCCTAGCCAGTGGCCACAGTACAGTCTGTGGGCCAGACACACACTGGCTTGCAACTGGGATTATATCCTAGTAAAATAAAAAATGTAATTATTTTATCTACAAGGTATTTGTGAGTGACACCCTGTAACGGTATCAGTGGTGGCCTAGCAGCAAGTGGCTACAGTACAGTCTGTGGGCCAGACACACACTGGCTTGCAACTGGGATTATATCACAGAAAAATAATAAATTGAATTTTTTTATCTTCAAGGAATTTCTGAGTGACACCCTGTAATAGTATGAGTGGTGGCCTAGACAGTGACCACAGTACAGTCTGTGGGCTACACACATACTGGCTTGCAAGTGGGATTATATCACAGAAAAATAATAAATATAATTTTTTTATCTGCAAGGTATTTGTGAGTGACACCCTGTAATGGTATGAGTGGTGGCCTAGCCAGTGGCCACAGTACAGTCTGTGGGCCAGACACACACTGGCTTGCAACTGGGATTATATCACAGAAAAATAAAAAATTGAATTATTTTTATCTACAAGGTATTTCTGAGTGACACCCTGTAACGGTATGAGTGGTGGCTTAGCCAGTGGCCACAGTACATTTTGTGGGCCACACACACACTGGCTTGCAACTGGGATTATATCACAGAAAAATAATAAGTTGAATTTTTTTTATCTGCAAGGTATTTGTGAGTGACACCCTGTAACGGTATGAGTGGTGGCCTAGCCAGTGGCCACAGTACAGTCTGTGGGCCAGACACACACTGGCTTGCAACTGGGATTATATCCTAGTAAAATGAAAAATATAATTATTTTATCTACAAGGTATTTGTGAGTGACACCCTGTAACGGTATCAGTGGTGGCCTAGCAGCAAGTGGCCTCAGTACAGTCTCTGGGCCAGACACACACTGGCTTGCAATTGGGATTATATCACAAACAAATAATAAATATATTTTTTTATCTACATGGTATTTGTGATTGACACACTGTAAAGGTATGAGTGGTGGCCTAGCAGCAAGTGGCCACAGTACAGTCTGTGGGCTACACAGACACTGGCTTGCAACTGGGATTATATCACAGAAAAATAATAAATACATTTTTTTTATCTACAAGGTATTTGTGATTGACACACTGTAACGGTATGAGTGGTGGCCTAGCAGCAAGTGGCCACCGTACAGTCTGTGGGCTACACAGACACTGGCTTGCAACTGGGATTATATCACAGAAAAATAATAAATTAAATTTTTTATCTGCAAGGTATATGTGAGTGACACCCTGTAACGGTATCAGTGGTGGCCTAGCAGCAAGTGGCCACAGTACAGTCTGTGGGCCAGACACACACTGGCTTGCAACTGGGATTATATCACAGAAAAATTAATAAAATTTTTTTTTTATCTGCAAGGTTTTTCTGAGTGACACCCTGTAATGGTATGAGTGGTGGCCTAGCCAGTGGCCACAGTACAGTCTGTGGGCTACACACACACTGGCTTGCCACTGGGATTATATCACAGAAAAATAATAAATTGCTTTTTTTTATCTGCAAGGTATTTGTGAGTGACACCCTGTACCGGTATGATTGGTGGCCTAGCCAGTGGCCACAGTACAGTCTCTTGGCCAGACACACACTGGCTTGCAACTGCGATTATATCATAGAAAAATTATAAATTGATTTATTTTTTTTATCTGCAAGGTATTGTGACACACAGTACGAATGGTGTGCACACAGTACTGTCTCTGGGCCACACAATCACTCACTGGCTTTCAACTGCGATTATATCACAGATAAATAATATAAATTGACTTTTTTTTTATTTGCAAGGTATTGTCTTTGACAACCTGTATGGATGGTGTGCACACAGTACTTTCTCTGGGCCACACAGTCACTCACTGGCTTGCAAATGCGAGTATTTCACAGAAAAATAATATAAATAGATTTTTTTTTATCTGCAAGGTATTGTCTGTGACACCCTGTATGAATAGTGTTCACACAGTACTGTCTGTGACTGAGCCTGCAGCCTCTCACACACGGGCAGGCAACTGCAATATATATATATATATATATGCTATGTTCGCCGTGAACTGTTCGCCGGCGAATAGTTCGGGACATCGCTACCGATGGATCGTCACCATCTCGGGGACGTGCAATCGCCCAGAGGTTATTTAGAGCCACCAATGCAGCAGCAGGCCCTCACTCTAATGTTTTAGATGGTCAGATCAGCAGGCCCTTGCCCCAAATGTTTTTTAGGGTCACCAGCAGGCCATCAATCATAATTTTTCAAGGGTGTGTATGATGCCCTCCTTTAAGTGTAACAAAGGGTGTTTTGGAGTGCCGGTTTCACGTAATTTTTGGCAGCCCTTTCGCTTAGTGCATAGACTTTATGAGTGTAGGATTCCCACTACCTGAACTATTGCACCACAATGTGAATGAGGCCCTCCATTATGTGATATACAGGTTGTATCGGAGTACCTCTTCCTTGCACTTTATATACAGTGATGGTATCACGACCGGATTGCCTATCACATACGTGACACAGAGGGAGGGAAAGAGGAAGGCCCTGTCCAAGGGAGAGGGAAAGGTGGTGACCCCTATCTCACCTTGAGGCTGGCACCTGACTGCCCTGACGTCCCTAGACAGGTTCCTCACCCGTACGCCGATCACGTGCCTAAAACCCTGGCTTTCCCTAAGATGAGCCCTAGATAGTGAATAGGGCGGTGGGAACACTAGTCCGCACCACTAGCTCTAAAGGAAAACACCAAGGGGAGGACAGACAATACAGACTAAACAAATAATCCCAGGTGGGCGACAACAGAAGACAACAAAAAGCCCAACAGGGATCCGGAGGATAACACTCTGGAACAACCACCAACAAACAGCTCCAGTGGGTCAGTATAGAAGTCCAGGCAGGAAGCTCTATATCTGGCAACTAGAGAAGTGTGAGAGGAGAATATAAGGAGGTTGGGAGTGACAGACAAGAAACAGCTGAGGAGGAGAAGCTACGGATCCCTGAGTGAGACAAAAAGGATTGCAAGGCAAACACAGAAAACTATCATTAAGAAACAACGTGATCTTTAGACATAGAGCGCGCAGCCACCCGCTGCGACTTCCTGACCCCGGGTATAACAGAGTCAGACGTGGCTCTTGACACCCTCGTGACAGATGGCCAGTTCGCATTGTTTGCCCACTAATACATGCCAAAAAGGGGCTTTAGAACATGTAACTGCACCGCTGAACAGCAAATAATATGTAATTTTTTGCCATTATTACATGCCAAAAAGGGCAATAATTTTCTCACTTCACCACAAAACGGGAATTTTTTTTTGTACCACTAATTCATGCCAAATAGGGCTTTGAAACATATATCTGAACCGCTGAATGGCAAATAATATATATTTTTGTGCCACTAATACATGCCAAATAGGGCTTTATAACATGTACAGTAACTGCACCACTGAATGGAAAATATATTTTTTTCCGCCACTAATACACGCCAAAAAAGGCTTTGGAACATATAGCTGCACCGCTAAATGTAAAATATATATTTTTTTTGTCACTAATATACGCCAAAAAGGGCTTTAGAACATTTTACTGCACCGGTAAACGGCAAATAAGCCCTTATTTTTTTCCGCTTATACACGCCACAAAAGGCTTTAGAACATATAACTGCACTGCTGAACGGCAAAAACAATATATATATGTTTGTGCTACTAATAGAAGCTTTAGAACATATAACTGAACGGCAAATACATATATTTTTTGCCACTAATAGACTACAAAAAAGGCTTTAGAACATATAACTGCACTATATTTTTTTGCCACTAATACACACCAAAAAGGGCTGTAATTTTTTCACTTAACAATACAACAGCAAAACCTTTTTGTGCCACTAATACACACAAAAAAGTGCTTTAGAACATATAACTGCACAGCTAAACGGCAAATAGGCCCTTATTTTTTTCCACTTATACACATCACAAAAGGCTTTAGAACATATAATTACACCGCTGAAAGGTAAATAATATATATATTTTTGCCACTAATGCACGCCCAAAAGGGCTTCAGAACATATAACTGCACCGATGAATGGCAAATAATATATATATATCTTTGTGCTACTAATACATGCCAAAAAGGGCTTTAGAACATATATCTGCACCACTGAACGGCAAATAATATTTTTTTTTTGCCACAAAAGAGTTTGTAATTTTCTCACTTCACCACATAACGGCTAATAAGCTCTTTTTTCCCACTAATGCTAGCCAGAAAATGCTTTGGATCATATAACTGCACCGCACAAGGGCAAATAAGACATAGAAATATTTTCTTGTAATAAACCCTGTAAATGGCTGTATCAAACAGCACTTGCACCCCAATAACAAGAACGATTTGCTGGAATTACAGAGCTGTATAAACAAGTAAATAAAAGTAATAAAACACAAAATCATACAACTTTAAAATCACACTTCAGTCACACTTTTAATTAAATATTCTCTTCAAGCATTTAACCTACAAGGGAAGTTATCTCAATGTTTCTTTTCTAGCAGTATTAATGCCTATTTAGACATAAGAATGGAGACTAAGCATGAAGCATGAAATAATGAAGATAATGTGCCATTGTCCATTTCTATTAGTACCTTCTTGAAGATAAGGAGATTGGAGTTACTAAACTTAAAAAAGCAACTGTAACATAAAATGAGAAAGACTAAGAGAATTAGAAATACTTGTGTTCATTTCTATAGACATTGTGTTTTTTTTTAAAATTAGTTAGCCATCAGCATATAGAAGATATCAAAATATAGAAACCACTCTCCAAAATTAAATGTCCTAATGGCTTCATTAATACTGTTCCTGTCAAGACTTAAGTATCATGGATATTTTAAAGAGCTTTATGCTGTACCTGAGGGGACAGCAGCAAAAAAGAGATATTAGTGGTTCTTGATGAGCCCTTAAAACAGCAGGGTTTGACTGAAGTAACTGTTTGCTTAAGGACTATTGCTATGCAGACAGTGAAATCATCCGAGTAAAGTCATTTAAGCAGAAACCAGACATGTATTGAATAATAATAATGTTAATGGTTATTTGAATCAATAACAAACAATGACCTCATAAAAGTTAAACTGGAGAAATAAACAATCACCCATATGTAGGTTTAATATGTTACTGTGTTACTACATAATGATACATTTATAGCAGAGTGTTATGTACGGTACATACATTTTCCAGGCCACATACAGTGAAATAATATGGAAAAAACACAAAATCTTGCAGTTTTCACACTGGCCTAATAATAATAGGTGTCACTTCTTGGTCTTTCAGATGACTTTACTGCAGTTACCTGCTTATCTGACATTCTATTCCTTCCCGTAATAATATCACCTGTGTGCGCTCTGGTAGACAGCACAAGTGGGTGAAATATAAAGGCAAAAACATGTTTGTAACTCAAAAACTGCAGAGTTTATTCACACTAGTTGCAGATTCACAGTATGACAGTCCATTTTCAGTATTGGTGTTAGTTCACACCCAAAACAGTTCATACAGAAAGACATTTACATTTGATCCTGGGTGCTCAGCCTCAGAAAGTCCACCTGCAGGCTTTAGGCGGCCTGCTCGCCCGCACACTGTCTTCAGCTTTCAGCCCACACACAGGCCTCAGATCTCAGCAGAGTTTCATACAGCTCCAGTGTCAGAGAGGAGTAATCAACCCACCTGACACTGCTGTCAACACCCGGCTTCGACTGTGGGGAGTAGTCACCCACCGAGCACTTTGACTACTCCCAGTAAGAGCCGTCTCGGATCAGCTATTTACAGCCATACTATATAGCAAGGTGTCACACAGCAACTTCTGCTGACACATGAAAACTGGCTCTTACTCCACCGAGGCCAGGAACCTCGGTGACACATAACTATCATCCTTGTACCTTCTTACATACATCCCTCCTTTGTTCAACCCTGAGGGGGTGAACACTCGGCAGACAGTGCACTCGGGACAGGGCATCCACGTTACGCTGCAAGCAGCCTGCCCTGTAATCTACGTAGAACTTAAAGTTCTGTAAGGACAGGAACCACCTGGTGACTCGGGCATTTCACTCTTTGGCCTGACTCATCCACTTGAGAGGGGGTGGTCTGTCACCAGGCAGAACTTTCTCCCCAACAAATAGTAGTGGAGAGATTTGAGTGTCCACTTGATAGCCAGGCACTCTTTCTCCACTATACTGTACATGGTTTCGGCTGAGGTAAGCTTGCGGCTTAGGAAGACAATGGGATGCTCCTCCCCATTAACTTCCTGAGACAGTACAGCACTGAGCCTACTTCGGAGGTGTCCGTCTGCACTATAAATTCCGGCTTGAAGTTAGGTGTCACCAAAACCGGGGACCCACACAGGGCTGACATCAAAGCGGAGAACGCCTCTTACGCCCGATCATCCCAGCGAACCATCACCGACCTGAGTCCCTTCAAGAGCCCTGTCAATGGTGAGGCCACTGTAGCAAAGTGGGGAACAAACCTCATATAATAGCTCACCATTCCCAGGAACAAATTTACTTGCCTAGTGGTGACAGGTCGGGGCCTATTCCGAATCGTCTCTATTTTGTTCACTTAAGGTTTAATAACTTTGCGCCCAATTACATACCCCAGGTACTTAGTCTCCTCTAATCCTATTGTGCATTTTTTTTGGTTAACGGTTAGCCTAGCCTTCCTAAGGGAGTCCACTACAGCCTGTATTTTGGGTAAGTGACTTTCCCAATCGGTACTGTGAATGACGATATCGTCCAGGTACGCCGAAAGGTGGCAGTGGCGCCATGCAAACCAAAGGATAACACCTTGTACTTATATAGCCCCTCCGGTGTGATGAAGGCAGTTATCTCTTTAGCAGCCTCTGTTAAGGGCACCTGCCAATACCCTTTTGTGAGGTCCAAAACAAAAAAATATCGGGCTTGTCCTAACCTTTCAATTAGCTTGTCGACTCAAGGCATGGGATATGCATCGAAATTAGAAATCTCGTTCAATTTTTGTTACAAAACCGTAATGTTCCGTCTGATTTGGGTATCAATACTATAGGGCTGGCCCACTCACTTTTAGACTCCTCTATGACGTCTAGTTGCAGCATTAGTTGCACTTCCTCCGAGATGGTTTTAACCGGACTTTCGCCTTAGGCTCAGTGACATGTCATGCTGAATTATGACAGTGCCTCCAGGGAGGTCCGAGAACACATCCGTGTTCCAGCTAATAAACTCCCTAGCCTCCAGTGCCTGTTTAGAGGAGAGGTTGTCAGCAATTCTTACTGTGGCAGCCTCTTTCCTTGCTTCAGACAGAGGGGCCGAAACCACTTCCCCTAGAAAACCTGGCCGCGGGCTGTCTTCAGTAGTGATGGATAGAGATGTCCCGAACTATTCACCGGCGAATAGTTCCCGGCGAACATAGCTTGTTCGCGTTCGCCGCTGCGGGCGAACATATGCGATGTTTGGTCCGCCTCTTATACGTCATCATTGAGCAAACTTTGACCCTGTTCGTCACAGTCAGCAGACACATTCCAGCCAGTCAGCATACCCTCCCTCCCAGACCCTCCCACCGCCTATCAAAAAGCAAGGACACCATCCATCTTAGATTAATTCTGAAGCTGCAGTGTCACAAAATTGTAATCGCAATGCGATTAATACAGGTTATATTAATCACATTGCTATTACAACTTAGAGCTGGGTTCCTAATGGTTATATTGATAGAATATAACGAAGATGGAGAATATAGTGCTATAGTCGTTGTCAATTCTAGCAATACAACCATTAGGAACTCAGATCTAAGTTGTAATCGCAATACGAATAATGCAGGTTATATTAATTGCATTGCGAATTCAACTTAGAGCTAAGTTCCTAATGGTTGTATTGCTAGAATTGACGAATATAACGAATATAGCACTATATTCTCAATCTTCGTTATATTCTAGCAATACAACCATTAGGAACCCAGCTCTAAGTTGAATTCGCAATGCGATTAATATAACTGTGCATTAATCGCATTGTGATTACAACTTTCTCAAATCCAACAGTACATTCTAGCATGGAGTCGTTCCCATGGTGATGGGGACGCTCCATGAGCACAGAAGTCGGCAGAAGCTCTAAGTTGAAATCGCAATGCGATTTATAGAACTTGAATTAATGGCATTGCGATTTCAACTTAGAACTTTTGCTGACTTCCGTGCTCATGGAGCGTCCCCATCACCATGGGAACGACTCCATGCTAGAATGTACTGTCGGATTTGAGAAAGTTTAAATCGCAATGCAATTAATTCAAGTTCTATAAATCACATTGCGATTTCAACTTACCACACTCTGGGTCAACTACGTAATTTTCCATGGGAGTTTTGCCATGGGTCCCGCTCCGGCATGCCACAGTCCAGGTGTTAGTCCCCTTGAAACAACTTTTCCATCACTATTGTGGCCACAAAGAGTCCCTGTGGGTTTTCAAATTCGCCTTCCTATTGAAGTCTATTGCGGTTCGCCCGGTTCGCACGTTCGCGAACATTTGCGGAAATTCTCGTTCGCGGTTCACGAACTGAAAATTTTATGTTCGCGACATCTCTAGTGATGAAGGAACATCGGCGTTCGCATCGCGCCCATTGACTTTAATAGCAGGCGAACCTAAAAAACATTCAGGTCATATTTGCAGCCACTAAATACAAACTATGAGTGCACAAATAGTCCCACAACATGGACAGTGATATACCAGAGGGAGATCATTAGCAAAAATTATATCTGTGAAGAATAAATCAAGGCAACTGGACGTACTGTAGATTTCTTGAAAACGTTTCACTCGTTCTTCCAACGAGCTTTCTCAATTCTGAGTGATTGTACAAAAATTCTGGGAATAAATATGTAACTGAATCCACATCTGGTAATTATACCCAGCATTGGGTCAAAGGTGTTGATTCCATTATCCTAATTGGAGTCAGTAGGTGATAAAGACTTTCCAGAAAAAGGTGTCAAGACAGCATTATACGTGGCAGACAATAGATGTCTAACCCCCCCACCTCTATTCAAGCTTGGCTTCTCCATTTTTACGTAGATGGCCTCCTTCATGCCTCGTTTGTACCAATCGGCCTCCTTATCCAAAACACGTACTTGACTGTCTTCAAAGGTGTGACCTGTTCCTTTTAGATGTAAGTACATGGCTGAATCTTGACCAGCATTATACGTGGTTAGACATCTATTGTCTGCCACGTATAATGCTGCCTTGACACCTTTTTCTGGGAAGTCTTTATCACCTACTGACTCCAATTAGGATAATGGAATCAACACCTTTGACCCAATGCTGGGTATATTTACCAGATGTGGACTCAGTTACATATTTATTAACAGAATTTTTGTACAATCAATCAGAATTGAGAAAGCTCGTTGGAAGAACGAGTGAAACGTTTTCAAGAAATCTACAGTATGTCCAGCTGCCTTGATTTATTCTTCACAGATATATACCATGACCTGGATAAATGAGAACCTTCACAGACATTAGCAAAAATTCCCACTAAAAATATGTATTTTAATCAGGGGCCATTTTTATAGTCTTAAAGGGAAACTCAAAAATGTGCCCTGCTGGAGCCTAGAAAAAATTTATTTGTGCCCTGCTGGAGCCTAGAAAAATTGTATTTCCTATCGGTTTGATGTATACAAATGTGCAGCACTCCAAGTTTTTATATCCTGCAGAGTCCTTTAAAAAAATTGATACGTTAACGTAAAAAAAAATTCTACCATTGAACTGTATGCTGAACGGCATCAGTCTGAGGCATCTGTTAACGCATATATTTTTGGTATACATTAAATGAATGGATGGCAAAAATATGATGTGAACCCAGCCCTAGTGTCAGAATAAGCACCATTACACAGCAGAGCAGCGTGGCGGAGAGGGGAGGCCGCCGTGTACTGACAGAGCGCTAACTGGTCTTGGCAGAGGACTGTGTTTCCCAAGGATAATTTTCTACTGGGAAATACAGGGCACAGAATAATACACTAGAATCTATATAATATAAAGATATTAGCCCTACTACCGAATAATAATACAATTAGGTGGTCATTTATTATATAGAAATACGTCTATGTTAGGCGTATTTATGACACAGGTTGTGGCGCAAAGATCCTTAGTACCGCATGCCAGGTCTAAAAAAGGATGGCATGGGCAGGGAAATGGATACATTTATGGCCATCCAGTTATTGGATACCACCTCTGTACAGTGACAGGATAACACTAGAGTTGAGCGGACACCTGGATGTTCGGGTTCGACGGGTTCGGCCGAACTTCGGAAAAAAGTTAGAGTTCAGGACTAGAGTTGAGCGAACACCTGGATGTTCGGGTTCGAGAAGTTCGGCCGAACATCCCGGAAATGTTCGGGTTCGGGATCCGAACCCGATCCGAACTTCGTCCCGAACCCGAACCCCATTGAAGTCAATGGGGACCCGAACTTTTCGGCACTAAAACGGCTGTAAAACAGCCCAGGAAAGGGCTAGAGGGCTGCAAAAGGCAGCAACATGTAGGTAAATCCCCTGCAAACAAATGTGGATAGGGAAATTAATTAAAATAAAAATTAAATAAATAAAAATTAACCAAAATCAATTGGAGAGAGGTTCCATAGCAGAGAATCTGGCTTCCCGTCACCCACCACTGGAACAGTCCATTCTCAGATATTTAGGCCCCGGCACCCAGGCAGAGGAGAGAGGTCCCGTAACAGACAATCTGGCTTCATGTCAGCAGAGAATCAGTCTTCATGTCATAGCAGAGAATCAGGCTTCACGTCACCCACCACTGTAAGAGTCCATTTTCATAAATTTAGGCCCAGCACCCAGGCAGAGGAGAGAGGTCCCGTAACAGACAATCTGGCTTCATGTCAGCAGAGAATCAGTCTTCATATCATAGCAGAGAATCTGGCTTCCCGTTACCCACCACTGGAACAGTCCATTCTCAGATATTTAGGCCCCGGCACCCAGGCAGAGGAGAGAGGTCCCGTAACAGACAATCTGGCTTCATGTCAGCAGAGAATCAGTCTTCATATCATAGCAGAGAATCAGGCTTCACGTCAGCCACCACTGCAACAGTCCATTGTCATAAATTCAGGCCCAGCACCCAGGCAGAGGAGAGAGGTCCCGTAACAGACAATCTGGCTTCATGTCAGCAGAGAATCAGTCTGCATGTCATAGCAGAGAATGAGGCTTCACGTCACCCACCACTGCAACACTAGAATCTATATAATATAAAGATATTAGCCCTACTACCGAATAATAATACAATTAGGTGGTCATTTATTATATAGAAATACGTCTATGTTAGGCGTATTTATGACACAGGTTGTGGCGCAAAGATCCTTAGTACCGCATGCCAGGTCTAAAAAAGGATGGCATGGGCAGGGAAATGGATACATTTATGGCCATCCAGTTATTGGATACCACCTCTGTACAGTGACAGGATAACACTAGAGTTGAGCGGACACCTGGATGTTCGGGTTCGACGGGTTCGGCCGAACTTCGGAAAAAAGTTAGAGTTCAGGACTAGAGTTGAGCGAACACCTGGATGTTCGGGTTCGAGAAGTTCGGCCGAACATCCCGGAAATGTTCGGGTTCGGGATCCGAACCCGATGCGAACTTCGTCCCGAACCCGAACCCCATTGAAGTCAATGGGGACCCGAACTTTTCGGCACTAAAACGGCTGTAAAACAGCCCAGGAAAGGGCTAGAGGGCTGCAAAAGGCAGCAACATGTAGGTAAATCCCCTGCAAACAAATGTGGATAGGGAAATTAATTAAAATAAAAATTAAATAAATAAAAATTAACCAAAATCAATTGGAGAGAGGTTCCATAGCAGAGAATCTGGCTTCCCGTCACCCACCACTGGAACAGTCCATTCTCAGATATTTAGGCCCCGGCACCCAGGCAGAGGAGAGAGGTCCCGTAACAGACAATCTGGCTTCATGTCAGCAGAGAATCAGTCTTCATGTCATAGCAGAGAATCAGGCTTCACGTCACCCACCACTGTAAGAGTCCATTTTCATAAATTTAGGCCCAGCACCCAGGCAGAGGAGAGAGGTCCCGTAACAGACAATCTGGCTTCATGTCAGCAGAGAATCAGTCTTCATATCATAGCAGAGAATCTGGCTTCCCGTTACCCACCACTGGAACAGTCCATTCTCAGATATTTAGGCCCCGGCACCCAGGCAGAGGAGAGAGGTCCCGTAACAGACAATCTGGCTTCATGTCAGCAGAGAATCAGTCTTCATATCATAGCAGAGAATCAGGCTTCACGTCAGCCACCACTGCAACAGTCCATTGTCATAAATTCAGGCCCAGCACCCAGGCAGAGGAGAGAGGTCCCGTAACAGACAATCTGGCTTCATGTCAGCAGAGAATCAGTCTGCATGTCATAGCAGAGAATGAGGCTTCACGTCACCCACCACTGCAACAGTCCATTTTCATAAATTTAGGCCCAGCACCCAGGCAGAGGAGAGAGGTCCCGTAACAGAGGATCTGGCTTCATGTCACCAGAGAATCAGTCTGCATGTCATAGCAGAGAATCAGGCTTCACGTCACCCACCACTGCAACAGTCCATTTTCATAAATTTAGGCCCAGCACCCAGGCAGAGGAGAGAGGTCCCGTAACAGAGGATCTGGCTTCATGTCACCAGAGAATCAGTCTGCATGTCATAGCAGAGAATCAGGCTTCACGTCAGCCACCACTGCAACAATCCATTGGCATATATTTAGGCCTAGCACACAGGCAGAGGAGAGAGGTCCCGTAACAGACAATCTGGCTTCATGTCAGCAGAGAATCAGTCTTCATATCATAGCAGAGAATCAGGCTTCACGTCAGCCACCAATGCAACAGTCCATTGTCAGATATTTAGGCCCAGCACCCAGGCAGAGGAGAGAGGTCCCGTAACAGAGGATCTGGCTTCATGTCAGCAGAGAATCAGTCTTCATGTCATAGCAGAGAATCAGGCTTCACGTCACCCACCACTGTAAGAGTCCATTTTCATAAATTTAGGCCCAGCACCCAGGCAGAGGAGAGAGGTCCCGTAACAGACGATCTGGCTTCATGTCAGCAGAGAATCAGTCTGCATGTCATAGCAGAGAATGAGGCTTCACGTCACCCACCACTGCAACAGTCCATTTTCATAAATTTAGGCCCAGCACCCAGGCAGAGGAGAGAGGTCCCGTAACAGAGGATCTGGCTTCATGTCACCAGAGAATCAGTCTGCATGTCATAGCAGAGAATCAGGCTTCACGTCACCCACCACTGCAACAGTCCATTTTCATAAATTTAGGCCCAGCACCCAGGCAGAGGAGAGAGGTCCCGTAACAGAGGATCTGGCTTCATGTCACCAGAGAATCAGTCTGCATGTCATAGCAGAGAATCAGGCTTCACGTCAGCCACCACTGCAACAATCCATTGGCATATATTTAGGCCTAGCACACAGGCAGAGGAGAGAGGTCCCGTAACAGACAATCTGGCTTCATGTCAGCAGAGAATCAGTCTTCATATCATAGCAGAGAATCAGGCTTCACGTCAGCCACCAATGCAACAGTCCATTGTCAGATATTTAGGCCCAGCACCCAGGCAGAGGAGAGAGGTCCCGTAACAGACAATCTGGCTTCATGTCAGCAGAGAATCAGTCTGCATGTCATAGCAGAGAATGAGGCTTCACGTCACCCACCACTGCAACAGTCCATTTTCATAAATTTAGGCCCAGCACCCAGGCAGAGGAGAGAGGTCCCGTAACAGAGGATCTGGCTTCATGTCAGCAGAGAATCAGTCTGCATGTCATAGCAGAGAATCAGGCTTCACGTCAGCCACCACTGCAACAGTCCATTGTCATAAATTCAGGCCCAGCACCCAGGCAGAGGAGAGAGGTCCCGTAACAGACAATCTGGCTTCATGTCACCAGAGAATCAGTCTGCATGTCATAGCAGAGAATGAGGCTTCACGTCAGCCACCACTGCAACAATCCATTGGCATATATTTAGGCCTAGCACACAGGCAGAGGAGAGGTTCATTCAACTTTGGGTAGCCTTGCAATATAATGGTAAAATGAAAATAAAAATAGGATTGAATGAGGAAGTGCCCTGGAGTCCAATAATATATGGTTATGGGGAGGTAGTTAATGTCTAATCTGGACAAGGGACGGACAGGTCCTGTGGGATCCATGCCTGGTTCATTTTTATGAACGTCAGCTTGTCCACATTGGCTGTAGACAGGCGGCTGCGTTTGTCTGTAATGACGCCCCCTGCCGTGCTGAATACACGTTCAGACAAAACGCTGGCTGCCGGGCAGGCCAGCACCTCCAAGGCATAAAAGGCTAGCTCTGGCCACGTGGACAATTTAGAGACCCAGAAGTTGAATGGGGCCGAACCATCAGTCAGTACGTGGAGGGGTGTGCACACGTACTGTTCCACCATGTTAGTGAAATGTTGCCTCCTGCTAACACGTTGCGTATCAGGTGGTGGTGCAGTTAGCTGTGGCGTGTTGACAAAAGTTTTCCACATCTCTGCCATGCTAACCCTGCCCTCAGAGGAGCTGGCCGTGACACAGCTGCCTTGGCGACCTCTTGCTCCTCCTCTGCCTTGGCCTTGGGCTTCCACTTGTTCCCCTGTGACATTTGGGAATGCTCTCAGTAGCGCGTCTACCAACGTGCGCTTGTACTCGCGCATCTTCCTATCACGCTCCAGTGCAGGAAGTAAGGTGGGCACATTGTCTTTGTAGCGTGGATCCAGCAGGGTGGCAACCCAGTAGTCCGCACAGGTTAAAATGTGGGCAACTCTGCTGTCGTTGCGCAGGCACTGCAGCATGTAGTCGCTCATGTGTGCCAGGCTGCCCAGGGGTAAGGACAAGCTGTCCTCTGTGGGAGGCGTATCGTCATCGTCCTGCCTTTCCCCCCAGCCACGCACCAGTGATGGACCCGAGCTGCGTTGGGTGCCACCCCGCTGTGACCATGCTTCATCCTCATCCTCCTCCACCTCCTCCTCATCCTCGTCCTCCTCGTCCTCCAGTAGTGGGCCCTGGCTGGCCACATTTGTACCTGGCCTCTGCTGTTGCCAAAAACCTCCCTCTGAGTCACTTCGAAGAGACTGGCCTGAAAGTGCTAAAAATGACCCCTCTTCCTCCTCCTCCTCCTCCTCCTCCTGGGCCACCTCCTCTTCCATCATCGCCCTAAGTGTTTTCTCAAGGAGACATAGAAGTGGTATTGTAACGCTGATAACGGTGTCATCGCCACTGGCCATGTTGGTGGAGTACTCGAAACAGCGCAACAGGGCACACAGGTCTCGCATGGAGGCCCAGTCATTGGTGGTGAAGTGGTGCTGTTCTGTAGTGCGACTGACCCGTGCGTGCTGCAGCTGAAACTCCACTATGGCCTGCTGCTGCTCGCACAGTCTGTCCAGCATGTGCAAGGTGGAGTTCCACCTGGTGGGCACGTCGCATATGAGGCGGTGAGCGGGAAGGCCGAAGTTACGCTGTAGCGCAGACAGGCGAGCAGCAGCAGGATGTGAACGCCGGAAGCGCGAACAGACGGCCCGCACTTTATGCAGCAGCTCTGACATGTCGGGGTAGTTGTGAATGAACTTCTGCACCACCAAATTCAGCACATGCGCCAAGCAAGGGATGTGCGTCAAATTGGCTAGTCCCAGAGCTGCAACGAGATTTCGCCCATTATCACACACCACCAGGCCGGGCTTGAGGCTCACCGGCAGCAACCACTCGTCGGTCTGTTGTTCAATACCCCGCCACAACTCCTGTGCGGTGTGGGGCCTGTCCCCCAAACATATGAGTTTCAGAATGGCCTGCTGACGTTTACCCCGGGCTGTGCTGAAGTTGGTGGTGAAGGTGTGTGGCTGACTGGATGAGCAGGTGGAAGAAGAGGAGGAGGAAGCCGAGAAGGAGGAGGTGGCAACAGGAGGCAAAGAATGTTGCCCTGCGATCCTTGGCGGCGGAAGGACGTGCGCCAAACAGCTCTCCGCCTGGGGCCCAGCTGCCACTACATTTACCCAGTGTGCAGTTAGGGAGATATAGCGTCCCTGGCCGTGCTTACTGGTCCACGTATCTGTGGTTAGGTGGACCTTGCTACAGATGGCGTTGCGCAGTGCACACTTGATTTTATCGGATACTTGGTTGTGCAGGGAAGGCACGGCTCTCTTGGAGAAGTAGTGCCGGCTGGGAACAACATACTGTGGGACAGCAAGCGACATGAGCTGTTTGAAGCTGTCTGTGTCCACCAGCCTAAATGACAGCATTTCATAGGCCAGTAGTTTAGAAATGCTGGCATTCAGGGCCAGGGATCGAGGGTGGCTAGGTGGGAATTTACGCTTTCTATCAAATGTTTGTGAGATGGAGAGCTGAACGCTGGCGTGTGACATGGTTGAGACGCTTGGTGACGGAGGTGGTGGTGGTGGTGTTGGTGGTACATCCCCTGTTTGCTGGGCGGCAGGTGCCAACGTTCCTCCAGAGGCGGAGGAAGAGGCCGAGGCGGCAGCAGCAGAATAGGCCGAGGCGGCAGCAGCAGAAGAGGTAGCAGGGGGAGCCTGAGTGACTTCCTTGGTTTTAAGGTGTTTACTCCACTGCAGTTCATGCTTTGCATGCAGGTGCCTGGTCATGCAGGTTGTGCTCAGGTTCAGAACGTTAATGCCTCGCTTCAGGCTCTGATGGCACAGCGTGCAAACCACTCGGGTCTTGTCGTCAGCACATTGTTTGAAGAAGTGCCATGCCAGGGAACTCCTTGAAGCTGCCTTTGGGGTGCTCGGTCCCAGATGGCGGCGGTCAGTAGCAGGCGGAGTCTCTTGGCGGCGGGTGTTCTGCTTTTGCCCACTGCTCCCTCTTTTGCTACGCTGTTGGCTCGGTCTCACCACTGCCTCTTCCTCCGAACTGTGAAAGTCAGTGGCACGACCTTCATTCCATGTGGGGTCTAGGACCTCATCGTCCCCTGCATCGTCTTCCACCCAGTCTTGATCCCTGACCTCCTGTTCAGTCTGCACACTGCAGAAAGACGCAGCAGTTGGCACCTGTGTTTCGTCATCATCAGAGACATGCTGAGGTGGTATTCCCATGTCCTCATCATCAGGAAACATAAGTGGTTGTGCGTCAGTGCATTCTATGTCTTTCACCGCTGGGGAAGGGCTAGGTGGATGCCCTTGGGAAACCCTGCCAGCGGAGTCTTCAAACAGCATAAGAGACTGCTGCATAACTTGAGGCTGAGACAGTTTCCCTGGTATGCATGGGGGTGATGTGACAGACTGATGGGGTTGGTTTTCAGGCGCCATCTGTGCGCTTTCTGCAGAAGACTGGGTGGGAGATAATGTGAACGTGCTGGATCCACTGTCGGCCACCCAATTGACTAATGCCTGTACCTGCTCAGGCCTTACCATCCTTAGAACGGCATTGGGCCCCACCATATATCGCTGTAAATTCTGGCGGCTACTGGGACCTGAGGTAGTTGGTACACTAGGACGTGTGGATGTGGCAGAACGGCCACGTCCTCTCCCAGCACCAGAGGGTCCACTAACACCACCACGACCATGTCCACGTCCGCGTCCCTTACTAGATGTTTTTCTCATTGTTATGGTTCACCACAACAACAAATATATTATTTGGCCCAATGTATTGTATTCAAATTCAGCGGGATATAAATTTGAGGCCTAGTATTTAGGCGCTGGGTGACCGGTATGGATTTAGTGACAGAATTAGACTTGGAAATGCACAGAAGCGTGTGTGTGAAGTTATTCTGAATGACCCTATGTGCACCTTCAATATGATCTACCCTTTTAGGGATAGATTTCAAATAGCTCTGATATAGCAGAAACCACTAAATTATGAAATTGCTAAATTGGGAATTGTATTTCAACCCAGAACAAGAAATGTGCTTTGACGGACACTAAATATCTTGCCCAGCAACAACAGTACAGCGGTAACGAGAGATTTAGCAGGATATAAATTTGAGGCCTAGTATTTAGGCGCTGGGTGACAGGTATGGGTTTAGTGACAGAATTAGACTTGAAAATACACAGTAGCGGGTGTGTGTGAAGTTATTCTGAATGACCCAATGTGCACCTTGAATATTATATACCCTTTTAGGGATAGATTTCAAATAGCTCTGATATAGCAGAAACCACTAAATTATGAAATTGCTAAATTGGGAATTGTATTTCAACCCAGAACAAAAAATGTGCTTTGACGGACACTAAATATCTTGCCCAGCAACAACAGTACAGCGGTAACGAGAGATTTAGCAGGATATAAATTTGAGGCCTAGTATTTAGGCGCTGGGTGACAGGTATGGGTTTAGTGACAGAATTAGACTTGAAAATACACAGTAGCGGGTGTGTGTGAAGTTATTCTGAATGACCCAATGTGCACCTTGAATATTATATACCCTTTTAGGGATAGATTTCAAATAGCTCTGATATAGCAGAAACCACTAAATTATGAAATTGCTAAATTGGGAATTGTACTTCAACCCAGAACAAAAAATGTGCTTTGACGGACACTAAATAACTTTCCCAGCTACAACAGGACAGCGGTAACGAGAGATTTAGCAGGATATAAATTTGAGGCCTAGTATTTAGGCGCTGGGTGACAGGTATGGGTTTAGTGACAGAATTAGACTTGAAAATACACAGTAGCGGGTGTGTGTGAAGTTATTCTGAATGACCCAATGTGCACCTTGAATATTATATACCCTTTTAGGGATAGATTTCAAATAGCTCTGATATAGCAGAAACCACTAAATTATGAAATTGCTAAATTGGGAATTGTACTTCAACCCAGAACAAAAAATGTGCTTTGACGGACACTAAATAACTTTCCCAGCTACAACAGGACAGCGGTAACGAGAGATTTAGCGGGATATAAATTTGAGGCCTAGTATTTAGGCGCTGGGTGACCGGTATGGATTTAGTGACAGAATTAGACTGGGATATGGCCAAAAAATAACCACACTATTGCTGGTTAAATGCACTTGGTGACGGGCGCAGCTTGCCCCTGATGTAGTATATGGCCAAAAAATGAACAGACTATTGCTGGTTAAATGCACTTGGTGTCACAGCTTGACCAACCACACTACTGAGGGTTAAATGCACTTGGTGACGGGCGCAGCTTGCCCCTGATGTAGTATATGGCCAAAAAATAAACAGACTATTGCTGGTTAAATGCACTTGGTGTGACAGCTTCACCCTGATGTAGGCTTTAGCCAGAAAACAACCACACCATTGAGGGTTAAATGCACTTGGTGACAGGCGCAGCTTGCCCCTGATTTTGTATATGGCCAAAAAATGAACAGACTATTGCTGGTTAAATGCACTTGGTGTGACAGCTTCACCCTGATGTAGGCTTTAGCCAAAAAACAACCACACCATTGAGGGTTAAATGCACTTGGTGACAGGCGCAGCTTGCCCCTGATTTTGTATATGGCCAAAAAATGAACAGACTATTGCTGGTTAAATGCACTTGGTGTGACAGCTTCACCCTGATGTAGGCTTTAGCCAAAAAACAACCACACCATTGAGGGTTAAATGCACTTGGTGACAGGCGCAGCTTGCCCCTGATTTTGTATATGGCCAAAAAATGAACAGACTATTGCTGGTTAAATGCACTTGGTGTGACAGCTTCACCCTGATGTAGGCTTTAGCCAAAAAACAACCACACCATTGAGGGTTAAATGCACTTGGTGACAGGCGCAGCTTGCCCCTGATTTTGTATATGGCCAAAAAATGAACAGACTATTGCTGGTTAAATGCACTTGGTGTGACAGCTTCACCCTGATGTAGGCTTTAGCCAAAAAACAACCACACCATTGAGGGTTAAATGCACTTGGTCGCAGCTTGTGCTGGCGCACCACAAGACACAAAATGGCCGCCGATCACCCCAGAAAAATGTGACTGACAAACGGTCTGGGCAGCCTAAAAACAGTGAGCAATTGAGGATCAGCAGCTCAATGATCCACAGCTGCAGATCGATCAGTTAATCAAGTCCTTTGGAGGAGTTAATCTGCCTAATCTCGCCCTACTGTCGCAGCCGCAACCTCTCCCTACGCTAATCAGAGCAGAGTGACGGGCGGCGCTATGTGACTCCAGCTTAAATAGAGGCTGGGTCACATGGTGCTCTGGCCAATCACAGCCATGCCAATAGTAGGCATGGCTGTGATGGCCTCTTGGGGCAAGTAGTATGACGCTTGTTGATTGGCTGCTTTGCAGCCTTTCAAAAAGCGCCAAGAAAGCGTCACAAAAGCGCCAAGAAAGCGACGAACACCGAACCCGAACCCGGACTTTTACGAAAATGTCCGGGTTCGGGTCCGTGTCACGGACACCCCAAAATTCGGTACGAACCCGAACTATACAGTTCGAGTTCGCTCATCCCTATTCAGGACCCGAACTTGACCCGAACTTGACCTTGAACCCAAACCCCATTGAAGTCAATGGGGACCCGAACTTTTGAGCAAAAATGGCTGTAAAAATGTAATGGAAAGGGCTAGAGGGCTGCAAATGGCGTCAAAATGTGGTTATGAGCATGGCAAGTGCTCTGCAAACAAATGTGGATAGGGAAATGACTTTAAATAACATAAAATACGTAAAAATAAAAAATAATAATCTTGATTAGGAGGACCATGTCCATATGGAGTAGGAGGTTGAGAAGTCGATGGATGTGGCGGTGTCGATGGAAGCGGCGGTGGAGGAGGAGGTAGCATACACTGGTTTTTGGTTTTACATTTTATTTTTAAAATTAGGGTACACCCCAAAACATTGGGAAATATAACCTGTGATTACCCCCTCCAGTCATGCCAAACACAGGTTCAGACAATACACTGGCTGCAGAGCAGGCCAGCACCTCCAAGGGGTAAAGGGCAAGCTCAGGCCATGTGCCCAATTTGGAGACCCAGAAGTTGCAGGGGCTGACCCCTGTCAGTCAGTTCGTGTAGGCGTGTGCCTCACCATGTCGCATGTCCCCATGATGTTCACGATCCAATTTGTTATCTGCTCTATCAACGTTCGATGTTCTTTTATGTGCCTACCATGGTGATCACAGGTGGCGGGGAATCAGGGTTTCAGGATGGAGAGGGAGCGTGAGAAAGAGAGACCAAATTTAAGGGAGGATCAATTTAAGGGAGATCAAATTTAAGAGAGACCAAATTTAAGGGAGGAATAATTTATAAAATTGTATTCCCTGTCACCTATGCATAGCAGGTGTTTATTCACGTCTAAAATTGTATAATGCCAACCCAAGAATGTAACAGAAAAACTATTGAAATTTATTAACCGGTCAACTAGGTAGAGGAGGGTACATCACACCCAAAAATTGGTGATTTTTTTTTTATCTGTCTACTAGGTATAGAAGTGGTACTATCCACCCAAAAATTGGTGAATTTCACCCTAAAATGTAAATGACAATTTTTTGTTTTTGTTTAACCTGTCTACTTGGTATAGCAGTGGTACTATACACCCAACAATTTGTTAATTTCACCATAAAATGTAACTGGCAATTTTTTTTTTTTTTACTGGTCTACTAGGTATAGCAGTGGTACTATATACCCAAAAATTGGTGAATTTCACCCTAAAATGTAAATGACAAAGTAGTGAAATAATATAAAATAAAACATGTACAAAAAAAAAAAATAGATTTATGAGGTGGAGTTCCATATGGAGAAGCAGTTTGAGGAGGCGGTGGGCGCAGCGGGGTAGGTGGAAGCGGCGGTGGAGGAGGACGAGATAGCCAACACAGGTTTTTGGTTTTAATTTAATTTTGTAAAATTAAGGTACACTCCAAAAGAGTGTAAAATATCCAAAATACAAACATGAGCAATTGTGCTGTAGTATAACAATGGCTGCTTAGTGCCGGTATACATGTCTATTCTGCACAAGGTATGGACAAGTCTTGAGGGATCCATGCCTGGTTCATTTTAATGAACGTGAGCTTGTCCACATTGGCTGTGGACAGGAGGCTGCGTTTGTCTGTGATGACACCCCCTGCCGTGCTAAACACACTAACTGCAGGGCAGGCCAGCACCTCCAAGGTGTAAAGAGCAAGCTCAGGCCATGTGCCCAATTTGGAGACCTAGAAGTTAAAGGGGGCAGACCCATCATTCAGTACATGTAGGCGTGTGCACACATACTGCTCCACCATGTTGGTGAAATGCTGCCTCCTACTAAGACGTTCCATATCAGCTGGTGGTGCTGGTTGTTGTGGCGTGCTGAAAAAAGCTTTTCCACATTTCGGCCATGCTAACCCTGCCTTCTGAGGTGCTGGCGGTACCCCAGCTGCGTTGGCGACCTCTGACTCATCCTCTGCCTACGCCTTGTGCTTCCACTGTGCCCCCGATGTCAGGAGGGAATGCCACCAGCAGCGCGTCTACCAGCGTGCACTTGTACTCGCGCATCTTACGATCACGCTCCAGTGACGGAATTAAGGATGGTACGTTGTCCTTGTAACGGGGATCCAGCAGCGTGGCCACCCAGTAATCAGCACAAGTTAAAATGTGGGCAACTCGGCGGTCGTTGCGGAGACACTGCAGCATGTAATCGCTCATGTGTGCCAGGCTGCCCAGGGGCAACAAAAGGCTGTCCTCTGTGGGAGGTGTATGGCCATGAGCTGGTCTGGTTGCCACCCTGCTGTGAACATGGTTCCTCCTCCTCCAGCTCCTCCTCGTCCTCCGCCTTCTCACCCTCCAGAACTGTGCCCTGGCTGGCCAACTGTGTAAATTGGGTTTGTGGGTGCAGGAACCCACCCTCAGAGGCACTTGGGAATGACTGGCCGGAAACCCTACAAAATAATCCATTTTCCTCCTCCTCCTCCTCCTGCGCCACATCCTCTTCCATCATCGCCAGGAGCATTTTTTCAAGGAGGCATAGAAATGGGATAGTAACGCTGAGAACGGCGTTATGGGCACTTGCCATGTTGGTGGAGTACCCAAAACAGCGCAACAAGGAACACAGGTCTCGCATGGAGCCCCAGTCATTGGTGGTGAAGTGGTGCTGTTCCGCCGAGCGACTCACCCGTGCGTGCTGCAGCTGAAACTCCACTATCGCCTGCTGCTGCTCGCACAGTCCGGTCAGTATGTGCAAGGTGGAGTTCCACCTTGTGGGCACGTCGCATATGAGGCGGTGAGCGGAAAGGCCGAAGTTACGGTGCAGTGCTGACAGGCGAGCAGCAGCAGGGTGAGAACGCCGAAAGCGCGCATAGAAGGCTTGTACTTTATGCAGCAGCTCTGACATGTCGGGTAATTTTTAAGGAATCCCTGCACCACCAAATTCAGCACATGCGCCATGCAAGGGATGTGCGTCAAACCGGCTAGTCCCAGAGCTGCTATGAGATTTTACTCATTATCCTACACCACCAGGCCGGGCTTGAGGCTGAATGGCACAAACTACTCATTGGTCTGTTGTTCAAGGCCCGTTTACAGCTCCTACGCGGTGTGGGGCTTGTCCTCCAAACAGATAAGTTTTAAAACTGCCTGCTGTCGTTTACCCCCTGCTGTGGTGAAGTTGGTGGTGAAGGTGTTACGCTGACCGGATGAGGAGCTGGTAGAGGATGATAACGCAGAGTAGGAGGAGGAAGCAACAGGAGGCAAACTGAAGCGCCCTGGAAACCTCGGTGGTGGAAGGACATGCGCCAAACTGCTATCCGCCTCAGGCCCACCCACTACTGCATTTACCCAGTGTGCTGTTATGGAGATATAATGGCCCTGACCGTGCTTACTGGTCCACGTATCTGTAGTCAGATGTAGTCACCTTGCCACAGATGGCGTTGCGTAGTGCACACCTGATTTTGTCCCCTACTTGGTTGTGCAGGGAAGGCATGGCTCGCCTTGAAAAGTAGTGGCGGCTGGGCACGACGTACTGTGGGACAGCCACCGCCATAAGGCCTTTAAAACTATCTGTCTCCACCAGATGGAATGACAGCATTTCAAAGGCAAGTAATTTAGTAATGTTGGCATTCAGGGCTAGTTATCGTGGGTGGGTAGGGGGTTACTTCCTCTCCAGCGTTTTGAATATGGAGAGCTGAACGCTTCCGTGTGACCTTGTGGAGATTCTTGGTGACCCAGGTTTTGGTATTGCTGGCAGATCCTCTGTTTGTGGGGCGCCAGCTGGCACTGTCACTCCAGAGGTGGATGAAGAGGCCTCGACTGCAGCAGAAGAGAAAGCAGGAGGAGCCAGAGACCTTTCTTGGTTTTTGAGGTGTCTACTCCACTGCAGCTCATGCTTTGCACTTAAATGCCTGGAAATGCAGGTTGTGCTCAGGTTGAGAACGTTTATGCCTTACTTCAGGCTCTGATTACACAGCGTGCAAACCACTCGTGTCTTGTCGTCATCACATTGTCTGAAGAACTGCCACGCCAGGGAACTCCTTGGAGCTGGCTTTGGTGTGCTCGTTCCCTTGCTCCGGTGGGCAGTAGGAGGTGTACTGTCTAGAGGACGGCCGCTCCGCACCCTGCTCTCTCTTCTGCTGTGCTGGTGGCTCTGTGGGACCACCGCCTCTTCCTCCGAACTATATCGGTCACTCGCATGACCTTGATTCCATGTGGGGTCGAGGACCTCATCGTCCTCCACATCATCTTCCACCCAGTCTTCACCCCTCACATCCTTGTCGGCCTGCACACTTTCGAAAGCCCCAGCAGTTGGCACCTGTGTTTCGTCATCATCCGAGACGTGCTGCGATGGTCCTCCCATGTACTCATCTATCTTGAAAGATAAGTGGTTGGGCATCGGTGCACTCAATCTCTTCCACTTCTGGGGCAGAGCTAGGTGGATGGTCCTGGGAAACCCTGCTAACAGAGTCATCAGAAAGCAGAAGAGACTGCTGCATGACTTCGGGCTCAGACTGCTTGGCTGATTTGCAAGGGGGTGAGGTGAAAGACTGATGGACATCGGCTACAGGTGCCAACTGTGGTCTTTTCAGAAGGAGACTGGGTGGGAGACAATGTGAAGGAACTGGGTCCCCTGTCAGCAACCCAATCTACTATCACTTGTACTTGTTCAGGCCTCACCATTCGTAGAGCAGCATTAGGTCCAACCAAATACCGCTGCTGGTTTTGTCGCCTGAGGAAGGGGTTTAACTTGTGCATGTAGCTGGCACAGATCGACCACGTCCTTTCCCTGCAATAGGAGCTCCACCAGCAGCACCACGACCTGGGCCACGTCCCTTATTTGACACTCTCATATTTTTTAAATTTATGATTTTGCCCTAAATGGGTGTTTAATTAATAGTAGAATAGAACGACAGTATGTAAAGGGTGTATCTCACACGGCCTGAACAAGACTAGGCCTCAATAAAAGATTTCTTTGCACAAAATGGCTGTATTTTAAATGCCTAATTCAAACCCCTGTATGTAGAGGTAGTATCTCAGAGGGCCTAAACCTCTGTAGGCCTGAAGTAAATATATCTTTGCACAAAATGGCTGCATTTCAAATGGCTGTATTTCAAATGCCTAATTTAAACCCCTGTATGTAGAGGTGGTATCTCACAGGGCCTGAACCTCTGTAGGCCTACAGTAAATATATCTTTGCACAAAATGGCTGTATTTCAAATGGCTGTATTTCAAATGCCTAATTCAAACCCCTGTATGTAGAGGTAGTATCTCAAAGGGCCTGAACCTCTGTAGGCCTTCAGTAAATATATTTTTGCACAAAATTGCTATATTTCAAATGGCTGTATTTCAAATGCCTAATTCAAACCTCTGTATGTAGAGGTGGTATCTCACATGGCCTGAACCTCTGTAGGCCTGAAGTAAATATATCTTTGCACAAAAAAGCTGTATTTCAAATGGCTGTATTTCAAATGCCTAATTTAAATCCCTGTATGTAGAGGTAGTATCTCAGAAGGCCTGAACATCCGTAGGCATGCAGTAAATATATCTTTGCACAAAATGGCTGTATTTCAAATGCCTAATTCAAACTCCTGTATATAGAGGTGGTAGCTCACAGGGCCTGAACCTCTGTAGGCCTGAAGTAAATGTATCTTTGCACAAAAAGGCTGTATTTAAAATGGCTGTATTTCAAATGCCTAATTCAAACCCCTGTATGTAGAGGTAGTATCTCAGAGGGCCTGAACCTCTGTAGGCCTGCAGTAAATATATATTTGCTTAAAATGGCTGTATTTCAAATACTTAATTCAAACCCTTGTATGTAGAGGGGGTATCTCAAAGGGCCTGAACCAGTGTAGGCCTGAATTTAATATTTGTGCACCAAATGGCGGTATTTAAACTCTCTGAATGTAACCCAAATGTATTAAGGGTGTTTCTCACAATGACACCTGCATCAAAGGTTGCCAACTAAATTTTTTGTGCCCAAATGAGTGTTTGTTTAAAAACTGAATTTGACAGCAGTATATAAGCTTGTAATTTCACACCTGCTGATGCTGCAAGGAATGAAAATTGTGTTTTTTGTCAAAAGAGTGTGTTTTTCAAGCCACAGAAAATGATGGGTGTATTTCTATTTTAAATTGCACACTGACTAATAAATGTTGTAGATTGCCCAAAAAGTATTTTTTTGCTAACAGAATAGGAAAGCTGTGTATATTAAACTTGAATTTAACACTTGCAGATCTAGAAAATACAGTTTTCTGAAAAAAAAATTGTGTGTTTTTAAAACCCCAGAAAATGATGGGTGTATTTCTACCTTAAATTGCACACTGACTAATCCAGATGTTGTAGTTTTCCCCCAAAAGAATGGTGATTTGCAATGTCCCAAAAGCTCAGATGCAGTGCTGGTGCACTGAGCTTGCATAAAATGGCCGCCACCGCCACCCACCTAACTAACAGAATTCTTAAAGTTAGTATTTTTTGGTCAATGAGCTCAGGGCAGGGTAAAACGATAGTGCCCTGCACCCACACAACTATTTGTCTGTAGATCGCTGAGTTAGATTCTCTCCAATTCTCTCCCTGAAATCAGAAGTCCAGCAGCATCCTCTCCCTACACTTGTAGCAGCAGAGTGACGTGCAGCGCTATGTGACTCAAGCTTATATAGAGCCTGAGTCACATGCTCCTCTGGCCTATCACAGCCATGCCATTAGTAGGCGTGGCTATGATGGCCTTTTGGGGCAAGTAGTATGATGCTTGTTGATTGGCGGCTGTGCAGCCTTTCAAAAAGTGCTAAGAAACCGCCGAACACCAAACCCGAACCCGAACTTTTACGGAAATGTTCGGGTCCGGGGTCCAAAAATCCTAACGTTCGGTACGAACCCGAACTTTACAGTTCGGGTTCGCTCAACCCTAGTCATGAGCAAGCTGTGAATGAACTCAAGGTCAAATTTATCCAGGCTCCATGCCTTGCCTATCCAGAAGGGGGAACACCTCTCTTTGTGGAAACAGGTTTCATTGACAAAGGCATGAGTGCAGTCCTTTTCCAGAAAAAGGAAAAGTTGAACAAGATCATCGCCTATGCCAGCAAATCCTTATCAACGGTTGAGGTAAAATTCAATAATTGTGAAAAAGCATTATTGTCAACAGTGTGGGCTTTGCAATATTTCAGGAGCTTTATTCAAGGTGAAAAGATCATTGTGGAAAGTTTACATCAACCACTGCAATATTTGCAAAGTGATTGGATCAAGGATGTAAATTTTGCAAATAGCAGGATTACCGCCTGGACGATGTCGTTAATGGGATGGCCGTTGGAGATTAGGAATAAAGAAAATAATAAGAACCCAGTTGCTCAAGGATTATCTCAAATCCATGATTGTACCAATGTGGAACATAAAGGTGAGTCATAGGAGAATGATTTCCTGGAGGAACAATCATCATCCCCATATAAATCTTACGAAGAGGAGTACTGCAAATCATTACCATGTGTGTATGTAGATGGTTGTTCTTTCCAAACAAATATAGGAACTGAGCGTACGCTCGTTGCAGGTGTCGGAATCGTGTGGAATAATATGGAATATGTTCCCAAAATCGGTCCCAAAAGTAGCCAGGTCGCAGAACTTACCGCTGTCTACAAAGCTGTACAAATGGCTATCGAATATTGAGTTAAACAATTTGTCATAATCACGGATTCTGATTATATTCAAAATAGCTTTGTGGAGTATTTCCCCGGATGGAAAGATCCAATATGATGAGAAGCAACAACAAGCCAGTCAAGCATGGTAAGATGTTTTGCAAGATCGACAAGATGGTTATTAGCCACAATCATTCAATTTACTGGAAAAAGGTAAAGGGTCATTCAATGTATCCAGGTATGGATAAGAAAGGGAATGATCTAGCAGATTCCCTTGCCAAACTAGCAGCCATTGACTGAGAAGTCTTGGACGTTGATGACCTCATGGGAACCATCCAAGTGGATGCAACGACGAGAAGTCAGGCCCAAAAGGGAACTGAAGCCAATGTGGTACCATGGAGCCAAGATTCCCCTAGTGAGGATCTCTTTGCGAGCCAAAAGGAGGATCCAGATATTGGTACCTTTTATAAACACATTGAAGATCCACAGAATTGTCCCATAAATACAGAAGACGGTGATGGCAAAGAGGAGTTACGGATTTTGATGAAGGGTAGGTCCCAATTCTTATTACAGGATGGATTGTTAATTAGGACCTCGAAGAATGGGATCATGCAATGGGTAGTACCCGCAGCGTACCGAGGGTTGATGTTACAACACGCCCATGATGCCCCAACAGCTGGTCACCGAGGTCAGAAGTTGACATACAAGTTGTTACGAGACTATGCTTACTGGCCACATATGTTGAAAGACGTTCGCACGTATTGTCAGGGATGCCTAACTTGCCCTCAATTCCAGCCACAGGCACCCACTCATGAGGCACCGCTGATGAAAAGGGGGATGTCCATGCCATGGTCAGACATCCAAATTGACATCATTGGACCAGTAATAACCACATCAAAAAGCCACAGATACATGCTAACCATGACTTGCTTGTTCACAAAATAGTTAGAATGTTTACCTTGTAAAACATGCAGTTCAAGCTTATGTGCATCTCTGCTCATTAACCACAAATTTTCCAGGTTTGGTCTTCCCCAACGCATCGAGTCCGATGGATGACGTGTTCGTGGAAGTCATTTCACTAGTGAGGTGATGACAAAGATGTGGGAGATACTGGGGGTAAAAAGGAAGCTACATATAGCTTATCGGCCAGCCTCTAGTGGCGGATGAATCCGGTAAGGACTGGGATGTCAAATTGCCTTTGGTTCTTATGGCCATCAGAGGCACCCCAAGCGCAGCAACCAAACTTTCTCCCTTTGAAATGATCACAGGCAGGAAGATGGTGTTACCCCAACATTTGCTCTACCGGAAGACGGACCACAATTTAATAAATGCTACAAATGTATTGTATGAACAAACGTGTATACTAACCCATCCTCACGTGTGTTTCCTCTGTAACTAAACATTTCTTAACTGACCTCTAAAACAAGGAACTTACTCTATTCAAGAAAAGAACCTATGCCAATCAAAACTATATGATAGCATTAACTCTTTTCTTACAGGATAAAAAGTGAAAGATTGTATGTATTCATATGTGTCATACAATATTTTATAGGCAAGATGCAATCAAAGGTTATTGTCATTATCTACGCCGTCCTAATCTTGGGGAAGGAGTTCCACGCTGAGTCGATCGCTGTGCCAGGTCCTTCATCCGGAATCATGCTAAAGGACCTCGCGGGGTTCATACTGACGAACAAGAGGATTTTATCCCAGAAAATCTACATCAGCCTGGATCCACGCATATTCGTCGAAAAACAACTCAGCATTTCTGAGATCCTGTCGCCGGAGCTCCAATCCTGGTATCAGATGCACATCGAATATTCCCATGAACGAATTACGCAGATTCTGGAACAAGCGAGGAAGACCCTAACTAGAGAACAGTTTTCTACAAACCAAGGACCAAAGTGATTAATTTCTGCATTCGTAGCCGCCATAATCTGTGACGTAGTGGGCACTGCTATTGCTACTGGTGTGACAGTTGCCAAGTCCATCTCTATCAAGACATTGGAATTCGAGGTTGGTTCATTGAAAAGGAATTAAACATTCATACGGAGATGGGGAATCAAAACAACCATTTATCGAACTTATATACTGTTTTGCAGGATCTTTGGGATGGTTGAGTTTGTTGACCATCCAAGACATACGTTAGATAAGGTTCTCCAGAAGGACTTTAGCCAAGCCCTGGTTGGAACACTATAAACCAAGTCTATGCATTGAATAAGACATATGAAAAGCCCTTTTGAACATTCCAAATACATTCACACTTTATGGAACATTTTTGGAATGAAGGGGGATTTGCTGTGCATTTTCATAAGTATGCAATGTATCTAATGATACTATATTCAATATGGATGTTCATTGCCTATAGCAGCATGTGATCAGCATGAACCTGAAAAAAACAAGATGGATTCATGGCAAGTACAATATGTTAAAAGTTAATATATAGAGAACCTTGTATTTTTTTTTATTACCTTATTTTTTTTATTATCGTTTAGAGACATGGATTTATCTATCGGAAATGTACTGGTTTCTCTAAACATGTCTGTCTGAGGAACAATGGGTGTTTCATGGCTTAGCCATGATCTGATAAGAAGAGATGCCCATAAAACACATCTGGTGTGGAATAGGTATCTATTCATATATTCACACACATATATTTAAATCAAGAGAATGCCAAGAGTGTGCAAAGCAGTAATCAAAGCAAAAGGTGGCTACTTTGAAGAACCTAGAATATGACATATTTTCAGTTGTTTCACACTTTTTTGTTATGTATATAATTCCACATGTGTTAATTCATAGTTTGATGACTTCAGTGTGAATCTACAATTTTCATAGTCATGAAAATAAAGAAAACTCTTTGAATGAGAAGGTGTGTCCAAACTTTTGGTCTGTACTGTATATATATATATATATATATATATTTCATTGGCTTTTTGACAGTTTTGTGCTGGTGAGAAAGTAATACTGGGTTACACAACCATCTAGTGGTGGTTTGTTGGTAGTGCATCAATTTATCTATCCATTTATCTTATATCTGTTTTGTATTGGATTTTAATAATTTATAAATAAATTATTACATATATTTTTACATAAACATTTGTCCCTTGTTTCACTAATTGCACAAAACAAATTAAGATTCCTAATCAAAGAACTTAGAGGTGGTATGTCAGCCTAAAGGATCCGGTCATTTTATAGATTTTATTTTTCTAGGATCCTCTCTTTTATATAAAGATTCATTTTATATAAAAGATAAATCGACAAGTGGAGGCACTGCTGAGACTTGAACTCAGGATCTCCTGTTTACCAAGTGAAGGCCTCAGAGATGCTTCAATTTATAGAACATTTCAATGAAAAAACTATATGGCATGATGAATTCATATAATCTGAAAGTCTAAATTTTTATACTTATTCAGCAGGCTCCATTGATTTCGGAGCCTTTTTTAATGCCCATTGGTCAGAAGAAACATGGCCTATACAATATATAAGGGTATAACAAAAAATATTACTCCAATTGAACTTTTTATAGTTATACAGATGGAACAGGGTTAGTACTCCAGCTCTTAACTCAAATTTCGCATTATCTTGAGACAAAAGCCATTGAAAAGCAATTGAAGGTGTTTGCTTAGATTAGATAACACAACTCAGAAATCTCAGAAAAAAGGAGTGTTAGCTCTGCTCCATCCGTAGTAGACATTTACATATGGAAAGACTCATTTTTCAATAAAAGAACACTGTTGTATTCAGACAACATAGGTGTGGTCTTTGGTATAAATTGTTTGCACTCAAAATCGTAAGTAGTTGTTAAGTTACATAGTGTGGGGATTTGCCCCAAATGTAGCCTTCTGATAAATACGCAGCAGCCTTTTATTGGTCAAAAGCAAAGTAACAAAGTAGCAAAATTGAGTTACACAGGTATGATGTTGGGCACAATACCGTACCCCCGCACGGGGTGTATGTGGACCTTGCTTTGTCCTCAGTCTTTCAGCAGAGCCACTCCAGCTCAGACTCAGCTCCAGACACACCGTTACCCAGAGCTCCACAGTCAGATAGGTCATTCCCACCACCTGAACCTGCTGGCTGTCTTTTGCAATCCAGTCAAAATCCGGCCTGTACTGTGGGGAGTAGTCACCCACCCAGCACTATAACTACTCCCAGTAAGAGCCGTCCCGGATTAGCTTTTCACAGCTATACTAACTACCAAAGTTTCAACCAGCTACTGCTGCTGACACATGCAATATTGGCTCTTACTTCACCGAGGCCAGGAACCTTGGTGACACATATCTCCCATCAGCGATGGTTCCTTGTGCCTTCCTACATACCCCATCTGCCCAAAGCCGGGGGTCTGGTAAACTCCAGCAAACATGCAGTGTACCCTAGACAGGGCATCTGCATTCCCTTGTAGTCTGCTCGGCCAATGCTCTACAGAAAACCTAAAGTCCTGTAGGGCCAGAAACCAACGGTTGACATGGGCATTGTTACCTTGTTTCTCCCTTAACAATTTCAGAGGGGCATGATCTGATACCAGCTTAAATCTCAGTCCCAAGAGGTAGTATCGGAGGTTATCAAGCACCCACTTAATGGTCAAGCATTCTCTTTCAATTATTGAATAATTCTGCTCTGCCGGGGACAGTTTTCTGCTGAGGTAACACATGGGATGTTCCTTCCTATTTATGACTTGGGACATCACTGCCCCTAGGCCCACCTCTGATGCAATTGTCTGAATGATAAATTACCAGGAGAAGTCAGGGGCTACCAAGATTGGCTGTCTACAGAAGGCTGACTTAAGCTTCTGGAAGGCCTCTTCAGTAGTGTTGATCGAGCACCAAATTGCTCGGGTGTTCGGGTGCTCAGGTCGAACTCCTTGGGATGCTCAGGTGCTCTACAGAGCACCTGAGCACAGTCAAAGTCAATGGGAGATTCTGAGCATTAAACAAGGCTCTGAAGAAGGGAGGGTGTCTGGTTCACAGCATGAGGAGGATGTCCGGATGCATCTTGGACTCCCAGGTCGCTGCTGGGAACTACGTTGTCCGATTAGTACGCCACTTTTACAAACTGACAATAATATGCACAAAACTGAAGATAACATTCTTTCCTATATATTTACTTGTATATAAAGTGCAAGTGCTGCCAAAAATTACAAGGAAGAGGCACTCCGATACAACCTGTCTATCACATAAAGGAGGGCATCATACACCCTTGAAAAATTATGACTGATAGCCTGCTGTTGACCCTCAAAAACATTAGGAGCAAGAGCCTGCTGGTGACCCTCTAAAACATTACTGGCGAGGGCCTGCTGCTGAGCTGACCATGTAAAACATTAGGGGTGAGGGTCTGCTACAGAGCTGAGCATCGAAAAAATTATGGGCGAGTGCCTACTGCTTAGTTAACCATTGAAAACATTATGGGAGAGGGCCTACTGGTGAGCTGACCCTGTAAAACATTATGGTTGAGGTTAGTGATGAGCGGCAGGGTCCATATTCGAATTCACAATATTTTGCAAATATTTTGTTGAATATTCGCGAATATTCGCCAAAAACTAATATATAGCAATATATTGCATACAGTGCTATTTATTTGTTTTTCTGAATATTTGTAATATTCTAAAACAAGAATATATAGCAATAGAGCGAATAATAAAAAAAAAAATAATATAGAGAAATTTAGCTAATATATTTTTTTAATAGTCGTTATTTTTTTCAAATCAGAACTTCAGATGAGAAAAAAAATCATGACTATTAGACAAAGATTATAGCACTATATTAGCTAAATTGCTCTACTTTAGTTTTTTTTTCAAATATTTGCTATATTGCTATATATTCTTGTTTTAGAATATTACGAATATTCTGAAAAACGAATATAAGTAGCACTATATCGAATATATTCATTATTAGATATCACTAGATAGTGAAAACTCAGATACAATGGTATATTCTAACCCCAGGCGCTCCCATGGTGATGGGGACCCATGTTGGGGAGGAGTATGATGAAGTGGAAAAACTGTATATAATTGAAAGAAAAAAAAAGACGAATATTCTAAAAAACTAATATATTCGATATAGTGCTATATATTCGTTTTTTAGAATAGTCATAATTTTTTCCATATAACGTCATTATTCCTCTACATACCTTTCTTAAGTTGCTTGTGGGCCAATGACTCATTGGCCCACAAGCAAGAAGCAGGGAGGAAGCATGTGTTCAGATGGGAAAAAAATTATGAACATCCGTTATAACGAATATATAGCACTATATTAGAGATAAAAGGCCTGCCGGTCAGCTGACCCTCTAACAGATTGTAGATGAGGGCCTTCTGGTTAGCCGACCCTGTAAAACATTTTGGTTGGAGGCCTGCTGGTGAGCTGACCCTCAAAAACATTATATGCGAGGGCCTACAGGTGAGGTGACCCTCTAAAAGATTATAGGTGAGGGCCTGCTGGTAAGCTGACCCTGTAAAACATTATGGTTGAGGGCCTGCAGGTGAGCTGACCCTCAAAAACATTATATGCAAGGGCCTGCAGGTGAACTGACACTGGCCATGTTAGTGGAGTACTCGAATCAGCACAGCAAGGCACACAGGTCTCGCATGGAGGCCCAGTCATTGGTGGTGAAGTGGTTCTGTTCCTTAGAGTTACTCACCTGTGCGTGCTGCAGCTGAAACTCCACTATCGCCTGCTGATGCTCGCACAGTCTGGCCAGCATGTGCAGGGTGGAGTTCCATAGTGTGGGCACATTGCACATGAGGCGGTGAGTGGGAAGGCCAAAGTTACTCTGCAGCGCTGACATGTGAGCAGCAGCAGGGTGAGAACACCAAAAGGGCGCACAGGCGGCCTGCACTTTCCGCAGCAGCTCTGACATATTGAGGTAATTTTTCAGGAATTTCTGCACCACCAAATTCAGCACATGTGCCAGACAAGGGATGTGCATCAAACCAGCTAGGCCCAGAGCTGCTATGAGATTTTGCTCATTATCACACTCCACTAGGCTGGGCTTGATGCTCACTAACACCAACCACTCATCGGTCTGTTGTTCAAGGCCTGTCCACAGCTCCTGCATGGTGTGGGGTTTGCCCCCCAAACAGATACTTTTTAAAACTGCCTGCTGTCTTTTACCCCTGGCTGTGCTGAAATTGGTGGTGAAGGTGTTACGCTAGAGGATGAGGAATTGGAGTAGGAGGAGAAAGCAACAGGAGGCAAAGAGAAACACCTTTCAATCTTCGGTGGTGGAAGGACATGAGGCAAACTGCTATTCGCCTCAGGCTCAGCCGCCACTGCATTTACCCAGTATGATGTTATGGAGTTATAACATCCCTGACTGTGCTTACTGTTCCTTGTATCCGTAGTTAGGTGGACCTTGCCACAGATGGCGTTGCGCAGTGCGCACCTGATTTTATCCCCCACTTGGTTGTGCAGGGAAGGGATGGCTTGCCTGGAAAAGTAGTGGCGGCTGGGCATAACGTACTGTGGGACAGCAAGCGACATCAAATACTTAAAACTGTCCATGTCCACTAGACGGAATGACAGCATTTCAAAGGTGTCACTGTCACTCCAGATGTGGATAAAGAGGCCTAGACTGCAGCAGAAGAGCAAGCAGGAAGAGCCAGAGACCTGTCTTAATTTTTGAGGTGTCTACTCCAATGCAGCTCGTGCTTTGCACTTAGATGCCTGTTCATGCAGGTTGTGCTCAGGTTGATAACGTTTATGCCTCACTTCAGGCTCTGATTGCATAGCGTGCAAGCCACTTGTGTATTGTCATCTGCACATTGTCTGAAGAACTGCCACGCCAGGGAACTGCTTCGAGCTTGTTTTGGTGTGCTTGGTCCCTTTGTTTGGTGGGCAGTAGCAGGCGTACTGTCTAGGGGACAGCCGCTCCGCTCTTTGCACTCTGCTCCCTCTTTTGCTGTGCTGGTAGCTCTGTGCGACCACCGCCTCTTCCTTCGAACTACCACGGTAACTCGCATGACCGTGATTCCATGTGGGGTCGAGGACCTCATCGTCCTCCACCCAGTCTTAACCCCTGCCCTCCTTGTAGGTCTGCACACTGCAGAATGCCATAGCAGTTGGCACCTGTGTTTCATCATCATCCAAGACAAACTGCGGTGGTCCTCCCATGTACTTATCCTAAAACATAATTGGTTGGGCATCGGTGCACTCAATCTTTTTCACTTCTGGGGCAGGGCTATGTGGATGACCCTGGAAAACCCTGTTGCAGAGTCATCAAAAAGAGACTGCTGCATGACTTGGGGCTCAGACTGCTTGCCTGATTTGCAAGGGGGTGAGGTGAAAGACTGATGGCCATAGGCTGCAGGTGCCAACTCTGATCTTTCAGCAGGGGACTGGGTGGGAGACAATGTGAAGGAACTAGAGGCACTGTAAGCCACCCAATCTACTATCGCCTGTACTTGTTCTGGCCTCACCAATTGGAAAACGTCATTCGGACCTACCAAATAACGCTGAAGGTTCTGTCGCCTACTCGCACCTGAGTGAGGTGTTAGCTGGCACAGATCGACCACATCCTCTCCCTGCAACAGGAGCTCCAGCAACACCAGCAGCACTAAGACTAGAATCGTCCCTTATTTGACGCTCTCCTCATTCTTTGCGTTCACCCACCAAACTAACAGATGCTTTATGTCAGATGACAATGTAACCGCCACCAATAGTCAACAATTAAGTTCACTGACAGTAATGCTGTACCGGTGTCATAAAGAGAAAAAAATTATTGAGGTCAAACAACAGTATGACAGGCAAATTTAATACTATTACTTCACGGTCACAAAAAAAGCAAATTTCTCAACCAACAATATAATAGCAGTATTGACTGGTTTTATTGGACTGTCAGAAATTCAGCGCAGGCCGCAAATATACTATCTAGCACAAAAAGGGTGTTTTTTCAAACAACAATATAACAGCAGTATTCAACGGTTTTAGTGGACTGTCAGAAATGCAGCGCAGGCTGCAAATGTACAATCTAGCACAAAAAGTGTGCTTTTTTTAACCAGCAATGTAACAGCAGCATTTAACGGTTTTAGTGGACTTTTATAAATGCAGCGCAGGCCGCAAATGTACTGTCTAGCACAAAAAGTGAGTTTTTTTCAACCGACAATGTAACAGCAATATTTAACGGTTTTATTGGACTGTCAGAAATGCAGTGCAGGCTGCAAATGTACTATCTAGCACAAAAAGTGTGGTTTTTTTTTTAAACCGACAATGTAAAAGGAGTATTTAACGGTTTTATTGGACTGTCAGAAATGCAGCGCAGCCCACAAATGTACTATCTAGCAGAAAAAGGGTGTTTTTTTCAACCAAAAATGTAATAGCAGTATTTAACGATTTTAGTGGACTATCAGAAATGCAGCTCAGGCTGCAATTGTACTATCTAGCACAAAAAGGGTTTTTCTTTCAAACAACAATATAACAGTAGTATTTATCGGTTTTAATGGACTGTCAGAAATGCAGTGCAGGCTGCAAATGTACAATCTAGCACAAAAAGTGTGCTTTTTTTCAACCAACAATGTAACAGCAGTATTTAGCAGTTTTAGTGGGCTGTCAGAAATTCAGTGCAGGCCACAAGTGTACTATGTAGCACAGAAAGTTTGTATTTTTGAACCGACAATGTAACATCAGTATTTAATGGTTTTATTGGACTGCCAGAAATGCAGCGTAGGCCAAAAATGTACTTTCTAGCACACAAAAAATGGGAATTTGTCAACCAACAATGTACCAGCAGTATTTACTGATTTTATTTGACTGTCAGATATGCAGTGCTGATGTCAGAAAGAGAAAAAAATCACTTTATTTCACACAAATATGTGACAGACTAAAGTGCTTGAATTATTTTCCTTGGCAGGTATGCACTGCAGGCCTCAGGAGTACTTGACCGCAAAAAAAAATGGTAATAGTCCTCCTGGAATCTAACAGATGGATTAAATGAATAGATTTTCCCTGTCATATATTCAGCACAGGGGTACTTCACAGAAAAAAAATTGAATATGTTCTTCCCAGGGCCTTGAAGTCACTGACGGATTAACTATATTATTTTCCCTTCCCCTGGCACATACAGTCAGGTCCATAAATATTGAGACATTAACACAACTCTAACATTTTTGGTTCTATACACCACCACAATGGATTTGAAATGAAACAAACAAGATGTGCTTTAACTGCGGACTGTCAGCTTTAATTTAAGGGTATTTACATCCAAATCAGGTGAACGGTGTAGGAATAACAACAGTTTGCATATGTGCCTACCACTTGTTAGGGGACCAAAAGCAATGGGACAATTGGCTTCTCAGCTGTTCAGTGTGTTATTCCCTCATTATCCCAATTACAATGAGCAGATAAAAGGTCCAGATTTAATTTCAAGTGTGCTATTGCATTTGGAATCTGTTGCTGTCAACTCTCAAGATGAGATCCAAAGAGCTGTCACTATCAGTGAAGAAAGCCATCATTAGGCTGAAAAAACAAAACAAACCCATCAGAGACATAGCAAAAACATTAGGCGTGACCAAAACAACTGTTTGGAAAATTCTTAAAAAGAAGGAATGCACTGGTGAGCTCAGCAACACCAAAAGACCTGGAAGACCACGGAAAACAACTGTGGTGGATGACCGAAGAATTTTTTCCCTGTTGAATAAAACACCCTTCACGACAGTTGGCCAGATCAAGAACACTCTCCAGGAGGTAGGTGTATGTGTGTCAAAGTCAACAATCAAGAGAAGATTTCACCACAGTGACTACAGAGGGTTCACCACAAGATGTAAACCGTTGGTGAGCCTCAAAAACAGGAAAATCAGATTAGAGTTTGCCAAACAACATCTAAAAAAGCCTTCACAGTTCTGAAACAGCATCCTATGGACAAATGAGACCCAGATCAACTTGTACCAGAGTGATGGGAAGAGAAGAGTATGGAGAAGGAAAGGGACTGCTCATGATCCTAAGAATACCACCTCATCGGTGAAGCATGGTGGTGGTAGTATCATGGCGTGGGCATGTATGGATGCTAATGGAACTGGTTCTCTTGTATTTATTGATGATGTGACTGCTGACAAAAGCAGCAGGATGAATTCTGAAGTGTTTTGGGCAATATTATCTGCTCATATTCATCCAAATGCTTCAGAACTCATTGGACCGCACTTCACAAAGGACAATGACCCAAAGCATACTACAAAAGCAATCAAAGAGTTTTTTAGGGGAAAGAAGTGGAATGCTATGCAATGGCCAAGTCAATCACCTGACCTGAATCCAATTTGAGCATGCATTTCACTTGCTGAAGACAAAACTGAAGGGAAAGTGGGAAAGTGCCCCAAGAAAAAGTAGGTTCTGAAGACAGTTGCAGTAGAGGCCTGGCAGAGCATCAACAGGGATGAAACCCAGTGTCTGGTGATGTCTATGCGTTTCAGACTTCAGGCTGTAATTGACTGCAAAGGATTTTCAACCAAGTATTAAAAAGTGAAAGTTTGATTTATGATTATTATTCTGGCCCATTAAGTAGGAGGCACATATGCAAACTGTTGTAATTCCTGCACAGTTCACCTGATTTGGATGTAATTACCCTCAAATTAAAGCTGTCAGCCTGCAGTTAAAGCACATCTTGTTTGTTTTATTTCAAATCCATTGTGGTGGTGTATAGAGCCAAAAATGTTAGAATTGTGTTGATGTCCCAATATTTATGGACCTGGCTGTACGCAGTGCAGGTGACTTTAAAAAATGCCTAGATGTTGCCTACTGAGCTACCAGAATAGGATTAAAGTAATAAAATAAAATGAAGTCTCTGTTGTAAATACTTGTCCTCTCTAGCGCTGCAAATCCAAAGACAATGTGGGAGAAGTCCAATAAGTAAAGTTATATGGAAGGATTGCGCTGCAGGAGAGAAATCTTTTGTGTAAATAAAAATTCCTTTTGTGGATCCTCAACCAATGTGGTCATAGGCCAACTTCACAATCTAACATCGGTATGGAAACCTATTGTGAAATGAAAAAAAGCGCACTATGGTGTAGCAAATTCCAAGTACTTGACGCACCATGTGAATGGATTATACTCACAGGATTTCTGATTAGTGGATGCGTGTAAAAGCTAGATGATATCTTCAATAGAACTCTGTTGGAAGAAGAGAACTATAGCGTAGTATGTAATAAAACTTTACACGCTTGCAACATATAACTTTACTTATTGGACTTCTCCCACATTGTCTTTGGATTTGCAGCGCTAGAGAGGACAAGTATTTACAACAGAGACTTCATTTTATTTTATTTCTGAATTGTTGTTGTGGGTTGTCTCTGTTTTTATACTTTATTATCATGGATATTTTTGATTTTCGTGCTAATTTAGTTTGTGATATCGATACGGTTTTCCCTAGTGAGGGTGTCACCAATGAAAAATGTGCCCTAGAGAGTCTCTTTTTGGATGTGGAGAGAGATTTTTCCAGGGAGATCAGAACCATGTGGGACGTGGTATCCCTGGAGAGATATCTCTCAGAAAAAATGATCCCAGAAGGGTTGAGATGGCAACTACCCCTAAATTCCGAGGTTAAGGAGGACAAAGAAGAGTGGGAGCTTCTAATGAATGACTGTAGCTTTAGGGCTATTACTTTCATTATTTGCAAAAGGAAACAAAAGCTTAAAAAGATTAATGCCAATATAGAGAGATTACAAGCCTTGCTGACACCACACAGGGAAACTACGGAATATTTAAAACTGTCAAAACAATGTCAAACGAATATCATGAAAATAGAAACCGAAGTCAAAACGAAAAAGTGTAAGAAGTTCCTAAAAGTCTGTGAGGACTATCAGAAAAACAGGGTATATAAATGGAAGTCATCAACTAGTGTGGATCATAGGGGAGTGAAAGATAGGGGTATGGATATACCTGTTACACAGGCAATGAATAGAGAACAGATAGGAACAGATAATATTATGATTAATTCACAGCATCCACCACACTTTTATGATAATAGGGACTATCACAGTAACAGAAGACTTGACGAACAACATCAGGGCCAGGGTTATAGCTCTATAGGTTATAGAGATTACCCACATCATGCCCCCAATGGGTATAGAGATTACTATATACCATATCACCATCATGGTAACTATCACAATAATTATAATAACAAAAGATATAGGCAGCGCCCATATAAAAATGCAGAACAACACCATTCGTCTAGGTCTGGGTATGTCCCGACATATCCCACTCGGGAACAACTCAGACTCAATAACTGTAAAAGTCCATTAAAAATAAAAAATAAAAGTGGAGGAGATAACATCAAAACAGACACAGTCATCCTTCCTAAAGTTACTGGGGGGGGGAATCATGTTACACAGCAGAAGACATTTGAACAGATAGGGACAAAGGATGGTAATGAAAAATTATTGGCTAAGACAGATCAACACGAGAAAAATCTAAGTCAGAATTTTCCCCACCAAAGTATGCGGGGAGTACAGAGGGACCACCCCCAGGAAAGGACAAACCTAGAGAAAATAAGAACGCCCCAAAAAAGAGGCTACATCGAGGACATAGAGGTGGGGGATGGAAACCCAACCCCGGGGGGGAAGAAAATCAAGGGGAGTCAATAGGAATTTTTAACTTAAGCAGAAACCCGCTATCCAAAGAAGAAAAACTGGTTCTTCAGAAGGGATTAAAATTCGCACCCAGTAGTGGTATAAACAAATGTAGTGTATTTCTTGATATTCACAGATATATCAGAAAACTAAATATAGCAAAGTATTATTTGAACATGCAACCATCCTTGCCGGCTAATACTGTAACCACCACGGGGGTCTTACATACTGACCTCCGAAATAGATCCAAATTCTGTCCAAAAAACAAAAATAATGAATGTATCGATGCTTTCAAAAGGAGCCTCTTAAATGAATTAGAGAAGATGGATCATAACCCCAAAAAACAAAATCTTTCCAAAGGGGAAAAGGAGGCACTTAAACAGTAAAAAAAAATGATAGTATAGTGATAAAACCTGCCGACAAGGGAGGAGGAGTTGTTATAATGGATGTTGAGCAATACACTATGGAAATGGATAGACTGCTTTCGGACAAAGACACCTATTTAGTTCTAAAAAATAACCCACTTATTACCTATAAGGGACAATTGGAGGTTATTTTGAAAAAGGGTTTGGAGAAGGAGGTGTTAAATAAAAAGGAATTCGATTACCTTTTTTTAAAATGCCCGGTTACCCCTGTCATATACTTTTTGCCGAAAATCCACAAGGATCCGATTAATCCACCAGGGAGACCTATTGTTTCGGGGATTAATTCCCTGAACAGTAGAGTCTCTGAATATATTGATTTCTTCCTGCAAAAGTATGTGACAGTGGCCCCCTCCTATCTCAAGAATTCCACCAGTGTCATTGATTTAGTCAATGACATAGGGGAAATCCATGGATCCCTGTGGTTAGCCACGATTGACGTTTCCTCGCTTTACACCTGCATTCCCCAAAATCTAGGTATTAGAGGGGTACAGGAAGCGTTAGATATCGATCTTAATATGGGGTCAGATCAAAAAACCTTCATTCTGGAATGTGTTGCTTTCTGTCTTACTCATAATTATTTTCTTTACAAAGATATTTTCTATCTTCAGCATTCTGGCGTGGCGATGGGGGCGAAATTCGCCCCAAGCCTTGCCAATCTTTTTATGACAATGTGGGAGAGGGAGAATATTGATCCGATCCTTAACCCCTTAAGGACACAGCCTTTTTACACCTTAGGACCAGGCCATTTTTTGCAAATCTGACCAGTGTCACTTTAAGTGCTGATAACTTTAAAACGCTTTGACTTATCCAGGCCGTTCTGAGATTGTTTTTTCGTCACATATTGTACTTCATGACACTGGTGAAATGAAGTCCAAAAAATATTTTTTTTGCACCAAAAAATACCAAATTTAACAAATTTTTGGAAAAATTAGCAAATTTCAAAGTTTCAGTTTCTCTACTTCTGTAATACATAGTAATACCCCCAAAAATTGTGATGACTTTACATTCCCCATATGTCTACTTTATGTTTGAATTGTTTTGGGAATAATATTTTATTTTTTAGGGATGTTATAAGGCTTAGAAGTTTAGAAGCAAATCTTGAAATTTTTCAGCAATTTACAAAAACTACATTTTTAGGGACCAGTTCAGGTCTGAAGTCACTTTGCGAGGCTTACATAATAGAAATCACCCAAAAATGACCCCATCTAAGAAACTACACCCCTCAAGGTATTCAAAACTGATTTTACATACGTTGTTAACCCTTTAGGTGTTGCACAAGAGTTATTGGCAAATGGGGATGAAATTTGAGAATTTCTTTTTTTTGTCAAATTTTTTATTTTAACCCATTTTTTCCACTAACAAAGCAAGGGTTAACAGCCAAACAAGTCTGTATCTTTATTGCCCTGACTCTGCCGTTTACAGAAACACCCAATATGTGGCCGTAAACTACTGTACGGCCACACAGCGGGGCATAGAGTGAAAGGTGTGCCGTTTGGTTTTTGGAGGGCTGATTTTTATGGACTGGTTTATTTACACCATGTCCCATTTGAAGACCCCTGATGCACCCCTAGAGTAGAAACTCCCTAAAAGTGACCCCATCTAAGAAACTACACCCCTCAAGGTATTCAAAACTGATTTTACATACGTCGTTAACCCTTTAGGTGTTGCGCAAGAGTTATTGGCAAATGGGGATGAAATTAGCAAATTTCATTTTTTTGTCTAATTTTCCATTTTAACCCATTTTTTCCACTAACAAATCAAGGGTTAACAGCCAAACAAGACTGTATCTTTATTGCCCTGACTCTGCCGTTTACAGAAACACCCAATATGTGGCCGTAAACTACTGTACGGCCACACAGCGGGGCGTAGAGGGAAAGGTGCGCCGTTTGGTTTTTGGAGGGCTGATTTTTATGGACTGGTTTATTTACACCATGTCCCATTTGAAGACCCCTGATGCACCCCTAGAGTAGAAACTCCCTAAAAGTGACCCCATCTAAGAAACTACACCCCTCAAGGTATTCAAAACTGATTTTACATACGTCGTTAACCCTTTAGGTGTTGCGCAAGAGTTATTGGCAAATGGGGATGAAATTAGCAAATTTCATTTTTTTGTCTAATTTTCCATTTTAACCCATTTTTTCCACTAACAAATCAAGGGTTAACAGCCAAACAAGACTGTATCTTTATTGCCCTGACTCTGCCGTTTACAGAAACACCCAATATGTGGCCGTAAACTACTGTACGGCCACACAGCGGGGCGTAGAGGGAAAGGTGCGCCGTTTGGTTTTTGGAGGGCTGATTTTTATGGACTGGTTTATTTACACCATGTCCCATTTGAAGACCCCTGATGCACCCCTAGAGTAGAAACTCCCTAAAAGTGACCCCATCTAAGAAACTACACCCCTCAAGGTATTCAAAACTGATTTTACATACGTCGTTAACCCTTTAGGTGTTGCGCAAGAGTTATTGGCAAATGGGGATGAAATTAGCAAATTTCATTTTTTTGTCTAATTTTCCATTTTAACCCATTTTTTCCACTAACAAATCAAGGGTTAACAGCCAAACAAGACTGTATCTTTATTGCCCTGACTCTGCCGTTTACAGAAACACCCAATATGTGGCCGTAAACTACTGTACGGCCACACAGCGGGGCGTAGAGGGAAAGGTGCGCCGTTTGGTTTTTGGAGGGCTGATTTTTATGGACTGGTTTATTTACACCATGTCCCATTTGAAGACCCCTGATGCACCCCTAGAGTAGAAACTCCCTAAAAGTGACCCCATCTAAGAAACTACACCCCTCAAGGTATTCAAAACTGATTTTACATACGTCGTTAACCCTTTAGGTGTTGCGCAAGAGTTATTGGCAAATGGGGATGAAATTTGCTAATTTCATTTTTTTGTCTAATTTTCAATTTTAACCCATTTTTTCCACTAACAAATCAAGGGTTAACAGCCAAACAAGACTGTATCTTTATTGCCCTGACTCTGCCGTTTACAGAAAAACCCAATATGTGGCCGTAAACTACTGTACGGCCACACAGCGGGGCGTAGAGGGTAAGGTGCGCCGTTTGGTTTTTGGAGGGCTGATTTTTATGGACTGGTTTATTTACACCATGTCCCATTTGAAGCCCCCTGATGCACCCCTAGAGTAGAAACTCCCTAAAAGTGACCCCATTTTGGAAACTACGGGATAAGGTGGCATTTTTTGGGGGACTATTTTTAGGGTAAATATGATTTTTGGTTGCTCTATATTACATTTTTGTGACGCAAAGTTACCAAAAATTGAAATTCTGAAATTTCATCTCCATTTGCCATTAACTGTTGAGGAACACCTAAAGGGTTAATGAAGTTTGTATAATCAGTTTTGAATACCTTGAGGGGTGTAGTTTCTTAGATGGGGTCAGTTTTGGGGAGTTTTTACTCTAGGGTGCATCAGGGGGGCTTCAAAAGGGACATGGTGTCAATAAAAAAGGCCATCAAAATCGGCCTTCCAGAAACCATGTCGGTCCTTTCCTTTTGCGGCCTCCCTTTTACTGATACAGCAGTTTACAACCACAAATGTGGTGTTTCTGTAAACTGCAGTATCAGGGTAATAAATATTAAGTTTTGTATGGTTGTTAACCCTTGTTTTGTTACCGGAAAAAACGGATTGAAATGGAAAAGTGCCAAAAATAGCGGTTTTGGCACCTTTTTTTCTTTTTAACTGTGTTAATCTGGGGGGTTAGGTAATGGGATATTTTTATAGAGGAGATTCTTACGGACGCGGCAATACCTAATAAGTCTACTTTTTTTTTTCAATTATTTAGGTTTTTGACTATATTATCTTTTTTGATACAAATCTTTTTTTGGGTATCTCTAAAGTCTAAGGGTCATTTTTTCTTTTTTTTTATCCAATTATCTCATGTAGGGACTCATTTTTTGCGGGATAAGCGGACGGTTTTATTGGCACTATTTTGGGGGCTATATGACTTTTTTATCGCTTGCTATTAAACTTTTTGTTATGTAAGGTGACAAAAAAATTCTTTTTTTGCACCTATTTTTATTTATTTTTTTGACCGTGTTAATCTGGGGGGTTGAGTCATGGGGTATTTTTATAGAGGAGATTCTTACGGATGCGGCAATACCTGATAAGTCAACTTTTTTTACAATTATTTTGGTTTTAGACTATATTATCTTTTTTGATTCAAATTTTTTTGGGGGTATCTCTAAAGTCTAAGGGTCATTTTTGTAAAAAAAAATTTATCCAATTATCTCATGTGGGGGCTCATTTTTTGTGGGATGAGCGGACGGCTTTATTGGCACTTTTTGGGGGGCTATATGACTTTTTGATTGCTTGCTATTAAACTTTTTATTATGTAAGGTGACAAAAAAAAACTTTTTTTGCACCTTTTTTTTTTTTTTTCCCTTGACCGTGTTAATCTGGGGGGTTAGGTCATGGGGTAGTTTTATAGAGGAGATTATTACCGACGCGGCGATACCTAATATGTCAATAATCAATTATTTTAGTTTTTTTTGGGTGTCTCAAGTCTGAGAACCAGTTTTTTTTTATCCGATGTCAGTGCTAAATTGGGATATAAATTTAGTACTCCATGGAAGTGTGATACTCCCTGAAGCAACCGTCAATGCAGAGGACCGGATGATCGGGGCAAGTGTCGCACTGAGTAGTCGTGTCCTTCCGTATCCCCCTCCTGCGACACACTCTGCACTTTTTTTGGGTTCGCCCCTTCTTTCCAGTATGGGGGACCACACCTGGAAAGTGTTGGCCAGGGACGATCCGGGCACCTACAGTTCCCGATGTACTCCGGCCTGCTCTTTCCCGGTCCGAAAAGATCAGGGCCTTGAGGACTGCCTCATAGAACTGGAGGAATGTCCCTGTGCTGCCAGCGCTTCGGGATAGTACAAAAGAGTTGTACATGGCAACCTGCACCAAGTAGACCGCAACTTTTTTGTACCATGCCCGGGTTTTGCGCATGGCGTTATATGGCTTGAGGACTTGATCAGAGAGATCAACTCCTCCCATATACCGATTGTAAGCGACGATACAATCGGGCTTGAGGACCGTTGCCGCGGTACCTCGCACAGGGACAGGGGTGATGCCGTTACCATGAATTGTGGACAGCATAAGGACATCCCTCTTGTCCTTATACCTGACCAGCAACAGGTTTCCAGTGGTAAGGGCACGGGTCTCACCCCTGGGGATAGGTACCTGGAGGGGGTGGGCAGGGAGGCCGCGTTGATTTTTCCGCACGGTCCCACAAGCGAACGTGGATCTGGCGGCAAGGGACTGGAACAAGGGGATACTGGTATAAAAGTTATCCACGTAAAGGTGGTAACCCTTATCCAGCAGTGGGTACATAAGGTCCCACACAAGTTTCCCGGTAACACCCAGAGTGGGGGGACATTCTGGGGGTTGAATCCGGGAATCTCGCCCCTCGTATACACGAAATTTGTAAGTGTACCCTGAGGTACTCTCACAAATTTTGTATAGCTTCACGCCATACCTCGCCCGCTTGGAGGGCACATACTGGCGGAAAATGAGTCTCCCCTTGAACGCAATGAGAGACTCATCAACCGCGACCTCTCTTCCAGGTACATAGGCCTCCATGAATTTGGCCCCAAGTGATCGATGACCGGCCGTATCTTGTACAGACGGTCATGGGCAGGATCACCTCGGGGGGGACATGCTGCATTATCGGAATAAGATAGCGCCGCACGTCTGGGGGGTCTAGGGTCACACAGCTGTGCTGTGGACCCCAGACACCCTAACTTACGGTGATGCAATCAAAGTTCAGAAACTAACTTTCCCTTTTTTTTCCCTGCCTAAACCAAACTTTCCCTAGCTGTCCCTATGTTCCTGATGGGGTCCTGGGGGGCACAGATCGGGTCCTGGGGGGCACAGATCGGGTCCTGGGGGGCACAGATCGGGTGCAGCAGACACGTGCAGGCAGCTCCTCTCTCCTCCGGCTCCGGAACACAAAAGGAGGAGGAGAGGAGCGCCTGCCTCTTTTGAATCTGCCGCCGGACCGCCCACAGACCAATCAGAAAGCGATCCTGAGTGGTGATGTCACCATCACCACTCAGGATCGCTGGATGGTGATTGGTGGGGTGAAATCACACCACCATCACCATCCTGTTCCGGGTTATCGGGACTTCAGAGACCCGAATAACCCGGAAACGCAGAAAACCGCAGGTCTGAATTGACCTGCGGTTTTCTGCGATCGCATACATGGGGGGGTCACCGGACCCCCCGGCGCATTTGCTCCAAGTGCCTGCTCAATGATTTGAGCAGGCACGGGGTTCCGATCACCGCCCGCCGTGTGGCGGTGATCGAAAATGCACAGGGCGTACATGTACGCCCTGTGTCCTTAAGTACCAGGGCACAAGGGCGTACCTGTACGCCCTATGTCCTTAAGAGGTTAAAAAAGATTTGGAAGGGGGACAGTTATTAGTGTGGCGAAGGTATATAGACGACTGCCTTCTCATCTGGTTAGGTGAGAGGGAGGGTCTAGATACCTTTATAGCGGGCATTAATGTAAATAATTTTAATTTAAAATTCACTAGTCATATCAGTGCGGTTTCTGTCGATTTCCTTGATTTGGTTGTATTTTTGGAAGATGGGAGATTAAAAACTAAGACCTTCTTCAAAACAGTTGATGTAAATACATATATTGAGCTAAATAGCTGTCATCATCCATCATGGCTCAAAAACATCCCCAAAAACCAATTCCAACGTATCTCAAAAAATTGTAGTAAGTTGGAAGATTACAGAGAACAAGGACAAATGGTTAAAAATAGATTCTTGGAAAAGGGATATGAAAATGAATTTCTAGATCATTGTAAGGAGGAGATCGAGCAAAAGCGCACTGATATCACTTCTCAGACAATCCATAAAAAAGAATATAAGAAGGATTTTAGATACACGTTCTTGACTCGATACAGTAGCAAGATGGGTTGTATCAAAAATATGATCAGCAAAAATTGGCATATCCTTCAGAATGATCCTGTACTTAGTAAAGATTTACCAGTTAGGCCTCCTGTAGTCTTTACTAGAGCCGACAACCTTACCAATAAGTTAGTCCGAAGTGCAAGTCTCGCCACGAGCAAAAAACACATTAGCACACACAAAGGCAGGTTCACATGGTGCGGCTTTTGCCTACCATGTAAAAACCGCATCCAAAAAGACTGAGAAAGGTTTGTGGACACCATTACAACCAATAAAACTAAGGACATCACTTTGAAAATTAGGGGCCAATTTTCCTGTAATAATGTTGGTGTAATTTATCTTTTGGAGTGCCCTTGCGGCCTCCAATATGTCGGCAGGACTACACGTAGTCTAAAAACTCGTGTGCAGGAACACATACGTAATATCAAAAAAGGTCTCGAGACTCACAGTGTCTCGTTACATTTTAAAATCTGTCACAACAAAAATCCTAGAGGTCTGCGCTTTTTCGGATTAGAACTTGTGCGCACACCTACCCGTGGAGCGGACTTTGTCTCCTTAATAAACAAAAAAGAGGTTGAATGGATGTTCCTTTTGGGAACCATCCAGCCCCAGGGATTGAATATTGAGTGTGACGTTAATGCCTGTCTATTTTAGTCTTTTTAGAATATTCGCCATTAGTTTAATATATTCGCCACTGGTATATTGCCCTTTTATATTTATTTTCTGTCTGTTTTATCTGCTTGTAATATCTGTTCTTACCTTGTATTTTTGTGGATGTGTCCATGACGTGAAACAGGGGAGGTTCTCCTGCTAATTTAAACCCTGTGGAATCCAATTACTAATCAACGCCCCAGACGAAGCATCACGGCGAAACCCGGGTCGGGCATTTCAGAGACTTTTAATATATGTTTTTTAGCTGTAATTTCTGTTTTATTAAACAAACTTTTATCTGACCTTCTGGTGCGCATCCATCCTACTTGCCAGTCTTTTGTGGAGGCTGTGGTTTGCTGTCGTCCAGGTGTGGACGTGTTTCATCTGTCGGATCCATTTTTGGGATTTCTTCTGCTGGGGTGTTTGGATCCGTGCCTGTTCCACTTGCCCAGCCGTCTGCAAAGAAACTTGTCACATGTACCTTACGATGGATATTCTGTGAGTACAACCTTGTTGCAAGCGTGTAAAGTTTTATTACATACTACGCTATAGTTCTCTTCTTCCAACAGAGTTCTATTGAAGATATCATCTAGCTTTTACACGCATCCACTAATCAGAAATCCTGTGAGTATAATCCATTCACATGGTGCGTCAAGTACTTGGAATTTGCTACACCATAGTGCGCTTTTTTTCATTTCACAACAGGTTTCCATACCGATGTTAGATTGTGAAGTTGGCCTATGACCACATTGGTTGAGGATCCACAAAAGGAATTTTTATTTACACAAAAGATTTCTCTCCTGCAGCGCAATCCTTCCATATAGGATTAAAGTAATGTCCCTGGCACACATGCAGTTGCAAGTGCACTGCACTTGCAGAAATGGTCGCCGACGCTCACCTAACAAACAGACTGATTAAAGCTTATTTCTCTGCGGCACTGGGCTCAGGGGTACAAAAATGTAGCATAGCACCCACAAAAATAATTGCTGTAGTTTGCAGATTTAACACTAAGAACACAAGAATTGTACACTAGTAAGAGCTGATATGACGTGCGGCGCTACATGACTCCAGCTTATATAGAGGCTGGGTCACATGCTGCACTGGCCAATCACAGCCATGCCATTAGTAGGCATGGCTGTGATAGCTTCTAAGGGCACACGAGTTAAACGCTTGTTGATTGACTGCCCTGCATCTTTTTAATGCGCGCTATTAAATCGCCGAACACCGAACTCGAACCTCAACTTTTACTGAAATGTACGGGTTGGGGCCAGGGGTCAAAAAATCCAAAAGTTCGCTAAGAACCCGAACTTTACAATTCGAGTTTGTTCAACCCTAGCAGTCAGTGCAGCAAGGTGGAATAGGATTGTTCCTATTACCTTAGCTGTAACCTCCACTACTGAACCCTGTTAAACACAAATGCTGTGGAATCTTTTCCCTACACCTTAAATAATCTTTCCCTGCACTTGTAAATCGTTATCCCTAGTGCCTGCTAACTTCTCTTCCTGCACTAAGTACACTGGTAAATGGCAGAATCCAAGATGGCTGAGGCTATTTATAAGGCGGTGACATCACAGGGCTGGCTGCTGATTGGCTCCATGCATGGCATTATGGGTAATCCCACCTTCCCAGAGTTCCTTTCTCCATGTCCTCACACATACAGCAGCTATTTTAGGAAAAAATGCTATTTGTTACCATGATTCGTTAGGTTTGATTCGCGCATCTCTAGTGGTAATCTCTAGCACACATTACATGTTTTTAAACCCCTTAAGGACACGGCCATATTTCACCTTAAGGACCAGGCCATTTTTTGCAAATCTGACCAGTGTCACTTTATGTGTGAATAACTTTAAAACACTTTCACTTATCCAGGCCATTCTGAGACTGTTTTTTCATCACATATTGTACTTCATGATGCTGGTAAAATGGAATAAAAAAAAATATAATATTCATAAAAAATTCCAAATTTACCAAAAATTAACTAATTTCCAAATTTCTATTTCTCTAGTTCTATAATACATAGTAATACCTACAAAAATAGTTATTAATTTACATTCCCCATATGTCTACTTCATGTTTAAATCATTTTGTGAATGCCATTTTATTTTTTGGGGATGTTAGAAGGCTAAGAAGTTTAGAAGCAAATCTTGAAATTTTTCAGAAAATTTCTAAAACCCACTTTTTGAGTCACTTTGTGAGGTTTACATAATAGACACCACCCAACAATTACCCCCATTCTAAAAACTACACCCCTCAAGGTATTTAAAACTGATTTTACTAACTTTGTTAACCCTTTAGGTGTTCCACAAGAATTCATGGAAAATGGAGATAAAATGTCCAAATTTCACTTTTTGGGCAGATTTTCTATTTGAATCCATTTTCTCCAGTTACAAACCAAAGGTTAACAGCCAAACAAAACTCAATATTTATGGCCCTGATTCTGTAGTTTACACACACACACCATATGTGGTCGTAAACTGCTGTATGGCCACATGACAGGGCGCAGAAAGAAAGGAATGCCATACGGTTTTTGGAAAGCAGATTTTGCTGGACTGGTTTTTGACACCATGTCCCATTTGGAGCCACCCCGACGATGCACTCCTAGAGTAGAAACTCCAAAAAAGTGACCTTTTAGAAACTACAACCCTTAAGGTATACAAAACGGATTTTACAAACTTTGTTAACCCTTTAGGTGTTCCACAAGAATTAATGGAAAATAGAGATAACATTTCAAAATTTCACTTTTTTGGCAGATTTTCCATTTTAATAATTTTTTTCCAGTTACAAAGCAAGGGTTAACAGCCAAACAAAACTCAATATTTTTGGCCTTGATTCTGTAGTTTACAGAAACACCACATATGTGGTCGTAAACTGCTGTACGGGCACATGGCAGGGCACAGAAGGAAAGGAATGCCATACGGTTTTTGGAAGGCAAATTTTGCTGGACTGTTTTTTTTACACCATGACCAATTTGAAGCTCCCCTAATGCACCCCTAGAGTAGAAAATAAATAAAGTGACCCTTTTTGGCAAAATACGGGATAGGGTAGCAGTTTTGTTGGTACTATTTTAGGGTACATATGATTTTTGCAAAAAAACAATATATACCCCAACCAGGGAATAATTACTAAAGAGTAATTGACTAGCATAAGCCTATGGCAAACTACCACACTACAAAACCTACAAAGACTGCCAGACCGTTTATGATATATTATTACTGTATTACAAAATTACATAAATTAACAAACAAGATTAAAAGAAAATATGGTGCAGGAGAAAAGAAAAGACAACATCACTGGAGGATAAACACTGCCATAGCTACCCCCAGACGAAGGTATGCCGAAACGCGGGTTGGGGTTGGCGCCATCCTGGAGGAGACACAGCATGGGTAATTGTTCTATGTAGTTTGATTGTATATGACATATTTGCATTTTCACTTTATCCCTCAATGTATCTTACAGATGGACTGATGTATGGACATGCATCCGCTGTGTTTATCCTTCAGTGATGTCGTCTTTTCTTTTTTCCTGCACCATCATGTTTGTTAATTTGTGTAATGCGGTCTGGCAGTCTTTGTAGGTTTTGTACATATGATTTTTGGTTGCTCTATATTACACTTTTTGTGAGGCCAGGTAACAAGAAATTGCTGTTTTGGCACCGTTTTTATTTTTTGTTATTTACAACATTCAACTGACAGGTTAGATAATGTGGTATTTTTATAGAGCAGGTTGTCACAGACGCAACAATACCAAATATGACAACTTTGTTTGGTTGTTTGCTTCAGTTTTACATAATAAAGCATTAAAAAAAATGATTCTTTAGTGTCTCCACATTCTGAAAGCCATAGTTTTATTTATTTTTTGGGCGACTGTCTTGTTTAGGGGCTCAATTTTTTTGCGATGATATGACGGTTTTATTGGCACTATTTTGGGGTGCCTATGACTTTTTGATCGCTTGCTATTACACTTTTTGTGATGTTAGGTGACAAAAAATGGCTTTTTTACACCGTTTTTATTATTATTTTTTTACGTTATTAATCTGAGGGGTTAGATCATGTGATATTTTTATAGAGCAGGTTATTACGGACGTGGCAATACCTAATATGTCTGCTTTCTTTTATTTATGTAAATTTTACATCATGATTTTCATTTTTGAAACAAAAAAAAATCATGTTTTAGTGTCGCCATAGTCTGAGAGCCATAGTTTTTTCAGTTTTTGGCGATTATCTTGGGTAGGGTATGATTTTTGCGGGATGAGATAATGGTTTGATTGGAACTATTTTGGGATGCAAAATTGCATTTTTTACACAGTTTTTTTTTTTACGGTATTCTCCTGAGGGATTACATCATGTAATATTTTTATATAGCAGGTTCTAACGGACGCGGAGATACCTAATATGTCTTTTTTTTTTATTTAAGTTTTACACAATAATATTTTTTTAAACAAAAATAGTCTCCATAGTCTGAGAGACATATTTTTTTTATTTTTGGGCAATTGCAAATTTAGGGGCTCATTTTTTGCGGTGGTACTGATTTGATTGGTACCATTTAGGCATGCATACGACTTTTGTGATCACTTTTATTACCTTTTTTGAGAAGTAAGGTGGGCAAAATTTCAATTTCATCATAGTTTTTTTTTTTATGGCGTTCACCATGCGAGGAAAGTAACATGACCATTTTATAGATCAGGCCATTACAGACGCGGTGATATCAAACATGTAGTAGTGCATTTTATTTTTTTAATTTTTAATCAGTGATAAATGTGTTTTATTTATTTTTTGACCCAAACCCACTTGGATCTTAATTCTGTATAATACAATACAGTACACTATATTGTGTACTGTACTGTATTTTCACTTTAGCCTTACCAGGGCAAGCCAGAAGCCTGTGAAGGTATCCGGTTGCCATGGTAACCATCACTCGCTGCCACAACAGAGCAGCGGGTTATGGGGAGGGAGGGGGGCCCCCCCTCCCTCCCTCTGTGATCCCATCAAGAATTGGGCACTGAAATGGCACAGCAGCCCCCGATGGGAGAGGGAGGGAACTCCCTCTCTGTTAACCTCTTCCATACAGCGGTCCCTATAGACCGCGGAATGGAAGGGGTTAAACGGCTGACATCACAGCACAGATGTTAGCCGTTTCAAGTATTTCAAGTAGAGTGTCAGCAATGTGCTGACACTCTGCTTGCTGACTACTAGGCCATCCTGGAAATGATAGGGGGCAGGCGAGATGATCGCATGCTTGGCCACCCGCCCCCCCAGCACCACCCGCACCGCTGCGGGGGGGGGGTTAAAAATTAAAGTATATGTCATTTTGAAGTTTCTGATCCCCGCGGTCATGGACTGCGGGGATCAGAAACTTCTGAAAGCGCTGCAAACCGCAAGTCTGAATTAACCTGCGGTTTGCAGCGATCGCCGATACAGGGGGGGTCACAGGACCCCCCCTCAGCATTGATTTCAGCAGGCACTCTGTTACGATCACCACCTGCTGCGTGGCGGTGATCAGAAATACACATGACCTACTGGTACGTCATGTGTCCTTAAGTACCAGGGCATCATGATGTTGCTTTAAAGGTTGTAGATGTATAATGTTAAAAATATTTATCAGTTTGACAACCTACTGTCCTAAATTAGGTGTACAGTCTATGTACTGAGTAATTACTATTAGTTAGTATGAACCAGTCATGTATGTCATTTACAATACAGGAATACAGAAATGCTGATAAATTCTCATTTTGTGATTTTGCTCATGGATTAACATGTTTAAGAGTTCTTGACTATGCTTCACAGAGCAGTGCATTTGCTTGCTTGTTCTAGCTGTTTTCATTCTCATTCTGTTTAATGATCCATGAGATCAATATTTATGGTTGACCAGGTAAAAGAGCCTCATCAAAACATTGTCTACTTTTATTCTTTGACCTCACCTCTCATAATTTAAAATTGCTCTACATGTGACTGTATGTGCTTATTTTACAATCAGGACTGGCATATTAAGTAATAACACAATGAGAACACATAGCGAGGGAAATTTATCATAATACAGTACATGAGCTGTGCTGACTTATTCTGAAAATTGAAAACTGAAATCTGGTTGTTATGGGCAACTGAATTTATCCACACTTTAAAGTTTTCTCTATTAATATCACTGCAGAAAATTCTATTAAAGGGGTTATGACCCCACTTGCAATCACTTTACCTCCGCTTTTGTCATGTAAGTCTCAAGATGCAAGGGGGACAGGTCACTACTGCGGGTAGCAATTGGCAGCAGCAATTGTCAAAATGGAATACAAGCCTGGAAACAGATGAGATATGGTTCAACATGGCGGTATACAGGTTCCTTATGATATACTGTGGCTTATTTGGCCACAGATGTTGCATTTGAGCCTGTAGATCCTCACACTCATAAATTGTCAAAGCTGGCTGCATAGCTGGTCCCATAGATATTTGTTTGACGATAAATCTGAAGACCGAGCATGCCAAGTAAGTGTTGAATTCCTGGAAAACCCTTGATGCATGTTGGGAGCATTATCCTACTGAAAGATACCAGTTAGGAGCCCTGCCACGAGGAGCAAAACATGTGGCTGCCGGATATCCTGCACATATCACTATGCTGTTAGTGTCCCTCATATAATGACTAGGGGTGACCAACTATCTTAGACGTTTCAGTGTGCTTACCAAAATATGGCCAAGGTAAGTGTTTCTTTAGTTTATATGCTTTGATGATATAAATGCTGCCATATGTGTATATGTATTTTATACCACTGCTACTATTCAGTAAATCATCCATTCACTTAGCCATTTTTTAAGTATCTATATTCTCATTAGTGTTAAGTGAATCAAAGTTAACAAAGTGGAATTCGATCCGAATTTCAGGAAAAATTAGATTTGGTAACAAATCAAATTTTTTCTAAAATGGCTGCTGCACATGTTACAACGTTAAAATAAGAAGCCCAGGAAAGAGGGATCACCTATAATGCTGTGCAGCCAGCCAATCAGCAGATAGCCAGACCCTGTGACGTCACAGCCCTGTAAATAGCTTCATCCGGCCAGGTCTCTGCCATTTTCAAGTGAGCTGAGCATAGGAACAGATGTGATAAGTGCTAGGGAAAGTGTTTTACAGAGATTTTAATGGTATAATCTGGGATAGGGACAGTGTAGGGAGATCTTAGGGAGAGCATGGGGAGACTGCAGCACAGTGCAGGCTCTAAAAGCTGAAGGTTTCCTTAGGAGACAGTGCAGTTTGCATCAATCACCGGTGTAGGGCACAGATCTATCTAATTGACTTGAGCCAACCTTGTTTAATGGATAAGCAATTCTATAACGCTTTTATTCTCAAAATGGTGTGAATAATCTGTGTAATCTAACTGTTATTGTGGTGCCCACCTTATTTAATAGAATCTATTAAATATTAAATCTATTAAATAGATAAGCAATTCTATGACATCTTTATTTCTCTACACTGCAGACTTCTCCATCAACTCCCCAGGCTGCCACCTACAGAAGTTCTCTGATGACTCTGCCATAGTCGGCCTTATCACAGATGAGGACGACTCAGAGTACACACAGGGGACACAGGATTTTGTGGACTGGTGTCAGCAGAACCAGCTCCAGATGAACGCGGGCAAAACCAAGATGCTGGTGGTGGATTTCTGCAGACACAGGCCCTCTGCTTTGGTTCCAGTGAACATACAGGGAACGGACATTAAGGTGGTGGGCTCTTATAAGTACCTGGGTGTTCACCTGAACAACAAACTGGACTGGAGCCATAACACCGATGCTCTTTTCAAAAAGGGTCAGAGCAGACCCTATCTGTTGAGGAGACTGAGGTCCTTTGGAGTGCAGGGGACGCTCCTAAAGACCTTCTTTGACTCAGTGGTGACATCAGCCGTATTATATGGTGTGGTTTGTTGGGGGAGCAGCTTATCTGTGGCTGAAAGACAGAAATTAGATAAGCGCATTAAGAAGGCCAGCTCTGTCCTAGGTTGTCCCCTTGATCCAGTGCAGGAGGTGAGTGACAGAAGAACTCTAGCAAAATTAACATCATTGTAAGACAATGTCTCCCAACCCATGCACAAAGCTGTTGTGGAGCTGGAGAGCTCATTCAGTGACAGACTGTTGCATCCTAGGTGCACAAAGGGACGTTATCAGAGGTCCTTCCTCACAGCAGCAGTTAGGATTTATAACCACCATTGTTCCCAGAAACCCAGTAGTGAATTTTTAAGTAAATTCTGTTTTATGTTTTTCTTGTATTTTAATCTTATTTTTGCTCCTGTTGTGAATATGATTGCTGCTGTTATAACAAAATTTCCCCACTGAGGGACAATAAAGGTATTTTCTTCTTCTTCTTCTTCTTCTTAAATTAGGGTGAATAAACTGTGTAATCTAACCGTTATTTGGGTGCCCACCTTTTTTATTTTTTTTTTATTTATTTATTTATTTTCCAATACAAAATACAAAAATAAAACAATTTGAAAATACAATAATCTGGATTCTGTAATACACAATCTGCCAGGACAGTCCATATAATAAATTACAATAAACAAAAACACAACAAAACTAGCAATTTGTGTACTCTGTTATGGGAGGTTCCCGAGCTCCCAGTTAAATTTTAGTCTATCCAGATTGATTGTCACCCGCATTACATACAACCCCCCCATACCCCCACCCCCTAGGTGGTCCTCTCGGTGCACGCCACTGGTGTTGGTTGCTCTTATCTCTCCCCCGCCCCCCCAAACCCCCCCCCCCCCCCGGACAACAATTCCACTCATCCACTACTGGCGATATGTTCCTCAAATTTCTCAACATTTCCAACTGTTTGATTCTTGCTCTTTATAGATCTTACTTAACAATATGGGGGTCATATACACTCACCTAAAGAATTATTAGGAACACCTTTTCTAGTTCTCATTAATGCGATTATCTAGTCAACCAATCACATGGCAGTTGCTTCAATGCATTTAGGGTTGTGGTCCTGGTCAAGACAATCTCCTGAACTCCAAACTGAATGTCAGAATGGGAAAGAACTGTGATTTAAGCAATTTTGAGCGTGGCATGGTTGTTGGTGCCAGACGGGCCGGTCTGAGTATTTCACAATCTGCTCAGTTACTGGGATTTTCACACACAACCATTTCTAGGGTTTACAAAGAATGGTGTGAAAAGGGAAAAATATCCAGTATGCGGAAGTCCTGTGGGTAAAAATGCCTTGTTGATGCTAGAGGTCAGAGGAGAATGGGCCGACTGATTCAAGCTGATAGAAGAGCAACGTTGACTGAAATAACCACTCATTACAACCGAGGTATGGAGCAAAGCATTTGTGAAGGCACAACACGCACAACCTTGAGGCGGATGGGCTACAACAGCAGAAGACCCCACCGGGTACCACTCATCTCCACTACAAATAGGAAAAAGGCTACAATTTGCACAAGCTCACCAAAATTGGACTGTTGAAGACTGGAAAAATGTTGCCTGGTCTGATGAGTCTTGATTTCAGTTCAGACATTCAAATGGTAGAGTCCGAATTTGGCGTAAACAGAATGAGAACATGTAACCATCATGCCTTGTTACCACTGTTCAGGCTGGTGGTGGTGGTGTAATGGTGTGGGGGATGTTTTCTGGGCACACTTTAGGCCCCTTAGTGCCAATTGGCCATCGTTTAAATGCCACGGGCTACCTGAGCATTGTTTCTGACTATGTCCATCCCTTTATGACCACCATGTACCCATCCTCTGATGGCTACTTCCAGCAGGATAATGCACCATGTCACAAAGCTTGAATCATTTCAAATTGGTTTCTTGAACATGACAATGAGTTCACTGTACTAAAATGGCCCCCACAGTCACCAGATCTCAACCCAATAGAGCATCTTTGGGATGTGGTGGAACGGGAGCTTTGTGCCCTGGATGTGCATCCCATCAACTGCAAGATGCTATCCTATCAATATGGGCCAACATTTCTAAAGAATGCTATCAGCACCTTGTTAAATCAATGCCACATAGAATTAAGGCAGTTCTGAAGGCAAAAGGGGGTCCAACACCGTATTAGTAAGGTGTTCCTAATAATTCTTTAGGTGAGTGTATATTCTATGGATAATATTAAAATAAATTAGCCTAAAGTTGCTGGAAATTGTTGTATTTTTTTATATTTTTATATATATTCACCCATTCTATTGTGTTTGATCCTATATCCTTTGCCCATTTTTGCTCCCTGTTAAATTTTAGTATTTTCCCCAGACCCTTCCTTATTCTTTTATAGACTTGGGAGATAGTCACCCTTGTTGTCGTGTGTTAATAACAGAAATCTATTATTTTGTGTAGCATCAAATGCATGTTTCAATTGATGATATCGATACCGACTCATTAAATCTAAATTCATTCCAGGACATAATTATATTAGTGATCTTATTTCCCTGTTCTTAACTAACTGTGATTTTCCCAATACTTGTGTTCTGTGATTAATTGAAATTCACTAATATTACTATTGCATCATAAAGTTGAAAGATGTGAAGTCTTCAAAATTCCTAATATTTCTTTTATTTTGCTCCAAACCAAGTCAACCATTCGACATAGGCATTTTTTCCCCTTTATTTTTAATAAATCCAGTCTCCAATACTCCAATATACTAAATATGTTATATTTTGGGCCGTTAAAGCCCTTTACTAAATATTCATTTATTTTATTTCCCCCTGACTTTATCCACTGACTTGGGAGGCTAAGTAATATCCCTGAAAAAAGGGAACTGATAGCCCGCCATCCTCTTCCGCTAACCAAGGATATTTTTGTTTTAATCTTACCCTTTTTCTTCCCCAGATTAAGTCATTCAGCAGCCATTCCAGATGGTTGAAGAAATGATCCTCTATCAAAACTGGACATGCTGCCGAAACATACAAAATCTGGAGAAGTAACAACATTTTAATTATTGCGATTCTATCCTCCTGTCCTATTGGTAACTTCTGCCAAACACTAATTTTGTTTTTACATCTAATCAGCAAGGGAGAGATGTTAAGTCTCGTGAAATCTAATATACTTGCACTCAACTTCACCCCCAATTATTCCAAATATTCTGTAGATTTTAATACCCTAATTCCTTGGGAGTTCAGTGGGGATACCTGGTCGAGTGGTAGTAGTACTGATTTGGCCCAATTGATTTTATATCCCGAAATATCACAAATTTATTAGTTCCATAAGGTAAGACAGCTGGAATGTTGGGTTCTCCAAAAAGATTAAGATGTCATCTGCATACATACTTATCTTATCAGAGGTCTCATTCATGCCAATGCTGCTAATCCTTTCATCCAATCTAATTTTAGCTGCCAGTGGTTCTATAAATAAGGCAAATAATAAAGGAGAAAGGGGACATCCCTGTCTTGTTCCTCTGTACAATTCTATTTGATCAGACCATACTCAGTTAATATTAATTCTAGCTTTGGGGTGGTTATACAACATCTGGACCCACTTAATAAAGTATTTGCCCAGATTCATATTATGCATTACTTGCCATCAATATTCCCACTCCACCGTGTCGAACGCCTTTTCAGCATTTAAGGACAGGATGGAGCAGGAACCTCCCCCCTCTTCAACCTGCATATTCAGGAAAGCTCTACGTATACTAGATTGTACAAGTCTCTTGGGTATAAACCCCATCTGGTCTGGGTGGATTAGCCTATCAATGACGCTCTTTAGTCTATTAGCAAATATTTTTGTGCAGATATTGTAGTCTGTATTTAACAAAGAAATTGGGCGATACGCACCAATCTCGCTTTCATCCTTATCCTTTTTTAGAATAAGGGTAATCTCATCTTCAGATAGAGATGAAGGGAGTTCCCCGGTCTGATACGTGTTATTTAACACGTGTAATAACATTGGCAGAATTGTCTCTCCATGTTGATGATAAATTTTAAACAGGAGCTCGTCAGTCCCTGGAGATGAATGTCCCCGAATAGTCCTGAAAACCTCAAATAGTTTCTTTAGGTCTATAGGTCGATTTAATATTTTACATTCCTGTTCTGATAGTTTAGAGAGATTAATTTTCTCCAGGAACTTTTCGATGTCTCCACCCTGATGGTTTTTATTACTTGAATACAAGATTTTTTAATATCTGACGAACTCTCGCTCAATCTCCTCCGGGCACATAGTAACCCCCCCATTTTACAATCTAATATTTGTTATCTTTTTAATTTTGGGGGGGTTTTGGATCAAGGATGACAGGAGATTTCCAGGTTTCCCAGCTTGAGAAAAATATTTAGCTCCTGTAAAGAAGATCCTGTGTTGTGCTTTTTCTATCAAATAATTCTTATACTCCAATCTAGCTTCTTCTAGCTGTAGTTGTATAGCTGAATTTTGATTATTAGATATCTCTCCCAGTAAAGACTGAACCCTTGTTTTTAAGACCATTTCTTTTGCAACATATTCTTTTTTTTCCCCATTGAATCTGGCTATGTCCACTCCACGCAAAAAATCTTTAAAAGAGTCCCATACAATATGCATGGGTGCTGATGGAGCGTTCAGCAGCCAGAATTCTAGAATTTCCTTAGCTTTATTTTTCTGATCCTTGACCAGCTTCATCCAGTGGGGATTTAATCTAAAACTTCTAGTTTTTGCTCCATATGCCCCAGTTTGATCATTACTACGATAGGAGAATGGTCAGATAGCGTATGTATTTCACATTTAAAATCTTTATTACACAATCTAAAAGATCAGAATTGGCGGAGAGGTCTATTCTGGACATAAACGTATTCGCTTGACTAAAACAAGAAAATACTATCTTCTCCCCATATATGTGTCGCCAAATGTCTGTCAGTGCCATTTCCTGGCAGACCCTTTTTAGTGCTGTTAATTTATCTTTTTTTTACTTTATCTATATGTTCCTTAGAGTATCTATCTTCCTCTAGGTTCATAACATCATTAAAGTCCCCTGTTACTAAAACAGGGCACCTTGCTTTAGAGGCAATAAAATCCGCCAGGTGTGACATGACAGACATAGAAAAGGGAGGAGGAACATACACAAATGTCACTATGCAAACCATACCGTTTAAACGGCAGTGCAAACAAATTATTCTGCCCTCTCTATCAATTCTGTTAGCGATTGGGATAGAATCTACACCTCTATGAACATACACACTGACACCTGGAAGTAGGCCGAGCAGCAAGCATGGTAGTCATATTTTGCCCATTTCCTTATGTAAGATGAGTTTCAAGAAGGCATATTATTGCGGGAAGGTGCCTCACAACTACATCAAACATAACCACCCGCTTAGCTCTCTCGGCCATTCCCTGTACGTTCCACGTGAAGATTCTGTTCATATGTTATCCTGCCAAAGCAAAATATCTGCCAAAAGCCAGCCAAGTGGAAAACAGGGGAAGGGAGAGAGAGAGAGACCCCTATAATGGACACCAATACCCACTTTCCCACCCATCCCACCATCCCATTACCCTCCCACCCCCCCTTCTTTGTCAGACAGAACCAGTCGGTTCCCTAACCTCTTACCTTTCGCCCTTCCCCCCCCACACCTCCCGCTAAATATAACATTACCTTTATCCTCGGGAGCCTATCCACCTGATTTCATAGATAAGCAATTCCATTAGGCTTTGATTATTATATTGGGGTGAATAAACAGTGTATTACAACCGTTAATGTGGTGTCCACCTGATTTCATAGATAAGCAATTCCATTAGGCTTTGATTATTATATTGGGGTGAAAAAACAGTGTATTACAACCATTAGTATGGTGTCTACCTGATTTCATAGATAAGTAATTCCATTAGTCCTTGATTATTATGTTAGGGTAAATAAACAGTATAATCTAACCGTTAGAGTGGTGTCCACTTGATTTCATAGTTAAGCAATTCTTTTAGGCCTTGATTCTCATATTGGGGTGAATAAATAGTGTAATCTAATCGTTAGAGTGGTACCTGATTTCATACATTAGCAATTCCATTAGGCCTTGATTCTAATTTTGGGGTGAATAACCTGTGTAATATAACTGCTAGTGGGGTGACCACATTGATATTGATTAATTTATTTTACATATACAGGTACTGTAACTGTACAATATGTCCAACAAAGAGGTGCCAGGGCCCTCCAAAGAAACTGGCGGTGGCAAAAATGTTCCTAGCACAGCAGAAATAGCAGCATAAGAAGGGGTGGTGTTAGCAATAGCCGTAGCAACAGGCCAGAGCTGCCAGTGTCATCCAGCGGTTGTGTTTTGATGACTAGTCCCGCTGTCCTGGAATGGTTGACTCGGTCTTCAACATCATGAACTGACATCAGACACCCATAGCAGTGGGTTCCTCTGACACCAAACTTAGTTGGTATGATCGAGGACAAGCTCTGTGCCCTCACCTGTCTTAAACCTGCCTCTTTCCTTTGCTGCTCCTTCTGCCAGGTAAGTGATATATGCTGCCGTCTCTGCTTCGCTTTTCACCAAGGAAGATATTACTGAGGACAGTTAGCAGCTATTGCCCAGTGCAGATTTGGAGGAGAGGAGAGACAAAGAGACAACAGTATGCATGTACTCATCCAGGAGTGCAGAAGCTGAACCTGCTCCAGACCAAGTTGCTGGTACTACTGTTCATCCCTTTCCATGTGGTTTACTCTGCAGATTTCTGATGGCTTGTGCCAAGCCAAGGTGGAGAGTCCCAAGCCATCACTACTTCAAAAAAAAAAAAAACAGCTGTACCAGCTCTGCAAACATATGTACAGCAGAAGGTGGGCCAGTCATTGAGCCTGTCGGTGTCTTGTACAGTTTGCAGCAATGCCGACGTATGGAACTGTAACTATGCTCAAGGACAATATATGTCCTTTATGGCATATTGGGTAAATGTGGTTCCGGACCAGGCAAAAGAGCAACTTGGTCAGGTGATGGTAATGCCTCCTCCGCTTTCTCATGCTATGATTGCAGCGCCAATGTCCTCCTCTGCCTCCTCATCCTTCACCTTGTCCTCAGCTCCATTGTTGGTGCAGTTCAGAGTAGTCCTCCAGCATACCACTTATGCAGTGCATGGCGGTGTCATGCTGTTCTGCACCTGGCCAGCCTGGGCAAATGGAGTCACAGCAAGGAGCAACTTCCTGGCATCATCAACTAAGAAATCAAATTCTTGCTGTTTTCTCGCCAAATGAAGAACCATGGTCACCGATGACAGGAAGAACATTCTGTTGGCGCTGCATCAAGGAGGGCTGACCCATGGGCCCTGCATGGTGCATGTCTTTATTCTGGTTGTAAACCTGTTTCTCAAGTCTTCCACCCAACTGCAAGATGTTATGAAAATGGCCAGGTAACTGTGCATGCACTTCAGCCACTCTCACCTTGCAAAACATCCCAACATCTCCTCACATGCAAAGTTTTCACTTGTTGGAAATCTATCTTCCACATTTTGGACCGACTATATGAGCAGACGAAGAATTTCTTGATGATACAGGGGTCCTTCCCTGTGTAACTTCGATGTTAGCCAGTGGTAGCTCATGCGTGACACTTGCCATTTGCTCAGGCCCTTTGAGGAGGCCATTTTATTTGACAGCCACTGGGCCACCTTGTTGACTCCTTATGCTGTTGCCACCCCCCTTACTCTGTGCTCAGGCCACTATGCTGACTTCTCATGCTGTTGCCGCCTTTCCCAGTCTGTGACTAGGCCACTGAGTTGATGCTGTTGCCACACTCACCACTCTGTCACTGGGCCACTATGGTGACTCTTTATGCTGCTGCCACCATCCCCACTCTGTGACTAGGCCACTATGTTGACTCCTCATGCTGTTGCCACTCTCCCTACTATGTGATTGGGCCACTGTGTTGACTCCTCATACTGTTGCCAGCCTCCCCAATTCTGTGAATAGGCCACTAAGTTGACTCCTCGTGCTGTTGCCACCCTCCCCACTCTGTCACTGGACCACTGTGTTGCCACCCTAACTATTCTGTGACTAATGGGCCACTAATGTTTCTGTTTGGCTTTGTTGACATCAATATTTATGTTGCCTTTCTTCTGATCTTCTGAAAATGAAAAAAAAACACAACGGATCCATCCTTATGGCATCTATCACACATTTAGCATTTAGCCTCAGGAGTTGATCATGATTTGGAAACCAAAAGCAGGACTGGGTCCAAAACACAGAAGACATGCAAATATTTCCATCACATATTATCTCTGTTTTGGACCCACTCCGGTTTAGCGTTACCAATACTGATCAAATACTGATGCAAAAAACGGACCGAATACAGACCGTGTAATAGAGACCAATAAAATCCTGTATGCAGGACATCTTTTCAATTTGAATAAAACCAATTTCAGAGGCAAATTTCCAAAATTCATGCAAATTGAGCATGAGATCCCTATCACACGTCAGTATTTAGCATCAGGATTTGATCATAATTTGGAAGCCAAAAGCAGGAGTGGGTGCAAAACACAGAAGACATGCAAATATTCCTATCGTGTGTCATCTCTGTTTTGGACCTACTCCTGTTTTTTTCCCCCTTAAATACTAATCAATTACTGACCAAATACTAACCGTGTGAAGGTGGATGCTCTAAACAAAGGATCCGTTTTTTGGGAGGCTGTTTTTCTGACAGATCAGAAAAAGGGAAAAATAAACAGTTATGTCAAACTCACTGCTGACACCCTCTCCACTCTGTTATGGGCCCGCTACTTGTATCAGTGTGTAACAGAACAGGTTCTCTAGCAATCTATGTGGAATCAGCAGATGTAAAAGAAGAACTCTCGTTCACTCTATAGCAGAATTTTGGGAAACTGCAGGTTAAGTACATTATACCTGAGTACATTGACCTGTAAGGCTGAGTTCATACTTCAGTTATTTGGTCAGTTTTTGACCCATAACTGACCGAATAAGTGAAGTGTGAACTGAGTCTAAGAGTGTCACCTGCCTATCATACTGCTGCACAGTAACAGTTTCACTACCACAACATACTTGCTACGCATGTTTTTGCGCTGCACAGTGATGTACACCGAGATACACTCTCCTTGCAGGCCGCGAAATGGCTGATTTAACGTGTTTCGTGACTAATTAAGTCATATCAAATCTAAATTTTGGGAAAAATTTGGCAAATCGTCCGAATCGAATTTATGAAAACTTCGCTCGTCTCTAATTCTCATATTCCAGAAACCACAGTAAAATGAGTATCAACCTAAAAAAATCTACAGCAAAGTATGGGAATGGGATTTAAATAGTACCAATAATAATACACTACTGAACCACATATTTCAGACACTGCTATTAGCAGGATGACTGGACTTATCTGTCCATTATTCATTAAATGGTGCCTTTCTGTACAATCAATGAGGACAATACATGCTTGTAAAAAATAAGAATAAGGGCATCTTGCCATTATAAACACTATTATAGATTTTTTACAAGCCGTTTGGATACTTCACAATGCTGACAGCTAGAAAACAATTTTAGTGTGACATTCACGAGCACTTTGTTAGGTCACTGTGAATCCTTCTGTAATATATTTTGGTCTGTAATACGACAGGCTTATTCCATGGAGTATCGGAAATCTGTCAAACATTTAAGAGTAGAACATTGCTATACAAATGCTGCATGTCAGTTGTAGTTCTAATAAACAAAACACAATATTGTAAAGTAATGTATTTATCTCATATAATGATATAATCATGCTTTTAATTATCATGGAGTTGTTTAGCGATGTCTATACCTGGCCGCATTTCTGCAGTATGATGTAACTGTTTATGCGTGCTAACCTTTAGGTGGGGCTAGGAGGGACGAAGAGACTAGAAAACACTTTGTTTTGCAACAAAGAGTGCCACCTGGAGCCAACCCATCTGTTTGACAAATCTCGGTGACTGTTAATTTATCTTTGTGGGTGTATGTGTGTATATACTGTAATATATACAGTACGGACCAAAAGTTTGGACACACCTTCTCATTCAAAGAGTTTTCTTTATTTTCATGACTATGAAAATTGTAGATTCACACTGAAGGCATCAAAACTATAAATTAACACATGTGGAATTATATACATAACAAAAAAGTGTGAAACAACAGAAAATATGTCATATTCTAGGTTCTTCAAAGTAGCCACCTTTTGCTTTGATTACTGCTTTGCACACTCTTGGCATTCTCTTGATGAGCTTCAAGAGGTAGTCACCTGAAATGGTTTTCACTTCACAGGTGTGCCCTGTCAGGTTTAATACGTGGGATTTCTTGCCTTATAAATGGGGTTGGGACCATCAGTTGCGTTGTGGAGAAGTCAGGTGGATACACAGCTGATAGTCCTACTGAATAGACTGTTAGAATTTATATTATGGCAAGAAAAAAGCAGCTAAGTAAAGAAAAACGAGTGGCCATCATTACTTTAAGAAATGAAGGTCAGTCAGTCCGAAAAATTGGGAAAACTTTAAAAGTGTCCCCAAGTGCAGTCACAAAAACCATCAAGCGCTACAAAGAAACGGGCTCACATGCGGACCACCCCAGGAAAGGAAGACCAAGAGTCACCTCCGCTGCGGAGGATAAGTTCATCCGAGTCACCAGCCTCAGAAATCGCAGGTTAACAGCAGCTCAGATTAGAGACCAGGTCAATGCCACACAGAGTTCTAGCAGCAGACACATCTCTAGAACAACTGTTAAGAGGAGACTGTGTGAATCAGGCCTTCATGGTAGAATATCTGCTAGGAAACCACTGCTAAGGACAGGCAACAAGCAGAAGAGACTTATTTGGGCTAAAGAACACAAGGAATGGACATTAGACCAGTGGAAATCTGTGCTTTGGTCTGATGAGTCCAAATTTGAGATCTTTGGTTCCAACCACCGTGTCTTTGTGCGACGCAGAAAAGGTGAACGGATGGACTCTACATGCCTGGTTCCCACCGTGAAGCATGGAGGAGGAGGTGTGATGGTGTGGGGGTGCTTTGCTGGTGACACTGTTGGGGATTTATTCAAAATTGAAGGCATACTGAACCAGCATGGCTACCACAGCATCTTGCAGCGGCATGCTATTCCATCCGGTTTGCATTTAGTTGGACCATCATTTATTTTTCAACAGGACAATGACCCCAAACACACCTCCAGGCTGTGTAAGGGCTATTTGACCATGAAGGAGAGTGATGGGGTGCTGCGCCAGATGACCTGGCCTCCACAGTCTCCGGACCTGAACCCAATCAAGATGGTTTGGGGTGAGCTGGACCGCAGAGTGAAGGCAAAAGGGCCAACAAGTGCTAAGCATCTCTGGGAACTCCTTCAAGACTGTTGGAAGACCATTTCAGGTGACTACCTCTTGAAGCTCATCAAGAGAATGCCAAGAGTGTGCAAAGCAGTAATCAAAGTAAAAGGTGGCTACTTTGAAGAACCCAGAATATGACATATTTTCAGTTGTTTCACACTTTTTTGTTATGTATATAATTCCACATGTGTTAATTCATAGTTTTGATGCCTTCAGTGTGAATCTACAATTTTCATAGTCATGAAAATAAAGAAAACTCTTTGAATGAGAAGGTGTGTCCAAACTTTTGGTCTGTACTGTATATATATCTGTCATAAGTGCCGTTCGGCGATGAAGTTACATTGTACTACAGCCCTTTGCGCTGTGTATTAATAGGAAAGATACTTAAGTCCCATTAGCCATTCTGCATTGATTTCACATTGTTTTTTGGTGGTTATAGTAATAGGGAAAAATATATGTCATAAGTGCCGTTCGGCATTGAAGTAACATTATACTACAGCCATTTACGTGGTGTAGAAAAAGAAAATATACGTATGTCCCATCACTCGTTTTGCGGTGAATTGTGATTGTTATATTTCTTTTTTGGGGTGTAGAAATAGGAAAAAGAATACATCTTAATTGCTGTTCTGGGGTGAATTGTGATTATTTTTTATTATATGTCTTAATTGCGGTTCAGCAGTGAAGTAACATTGCACTACAGACTTTTTTGGGGGTATTATTTTAATTGAATTCTTTTATTATACAGTATGTCAGACAGACAGGTGACTGGCCCTTCAATGGGAACAGGCAGTGGCCAAAATGTTTCTGTTGCAGGCAGCAAAGATGGGGGGGGGTGGCAGCAGGAGTCGCAGCGAGAGACCTGAGCTCCCGGTGTCATCAAGCGGTCGTGTCTTGACTAGCAACCCAGTGGTGCTTGAATGGTTGACTCGGTCTTCGACTTCATCACAAGTGGCATCAGACACCCCCAGCCAACAGTCGGTGGGTTCCTCTGACATGATGCTTAGTTGTCATGGTCCAGTAGGAGAACCTGTGACCCCACCTGCCCTGAACCTTCCTATGTCATTTTCAGTTCCCTCAGTGCGAGAAGTATTATATGCCATAGGCCCGGCTCTACTTTTCAGCTTGGACAAGCTACTAGAGGACAGTCAGCAGTAACTGCCCAGACAAGATCTGGATAAGACATCCGCTGCTTCCTTCAGTAGGCGGGAAAGTAGTGATTAGGGGAGTCGTGTGGGAGCAGGTGTTGTGAGCGGTCAGGCTCCTGGCCCTGACACCGCTGAGGGGGACATCAGTGACCTGCAGACAGTAATGGATGATGATGATGATGTAGCTGATCGCACTTGGGAGCTGGGTGAATTAGGAGCTTCATCATCAGGAGAAGATGGTGGCAGCTTGCTCGTGAGACAGTGGCTGAGCTAGCAGGGTGGAAGCGTGGTTGTGAGTCAGCAGGGTTGCAGCAGTGGGAGGTCGGCAGCCAAACGTGCCTGGGGTAGACCACCTGCTTGGCAGGAGCCTATGGTCCGGAAAGTAGCGGTTCAGGGGTTCACCGAGGCAGCAGTAGCAGTCAGTCAGTTGGGGAAAAATTGCTTGGCGGTGTGGCAATTTTTTGATAGGTATCCGGAGAAGGTGAACATGGCCATTTGCCAAATTTGAGGGCAAGCTGGCCCTTGTCAACACATTCAGCATCACCATAAAGTGGCCTGGGGGAACCGTGAATCCGATGTGGTGGTCCAGCAGCAACCACTGCATTACCCAGTCGCACACACCCAATTTCATGCAGTCAAGGCTAGACCACCTCAGCTGAAGGGAGCTGTCTGTCCTTCCCATCGTCTGCTGGTCCTGATGCTCCTGCTCCTCCTCCTTCTATTCCTCATCAGTCATTCCTTCAGCAATCGATCACCGAAGCGATTGCCAAGAGACAACAGTATGTGTGCACGCATTCAATGGCTCAGAAGCTGAATGTACTCCTGGCCAAGTTGATGGTGCTGCAGTCCTTCCCTTATCAAGTGGTGGACGCTGCACCTTTCAGAAAACTGATGGCTTGTGCAGAGCCAATGTGGAGAGTCCCAAAAAGGCAGTACCAACCCTTCACACATATGTAGAACAGAAGGTGGGCCAGTCTTTGAGCCTGTCGGTGTCTGCCAAAGTGCATGGCAGTGCCGACGTGTGGAGCTTTAACTACGGGCAAGGACAATATATCTCCTTTACAACCCACTGGGTAAATGTGGTTCCTGCCTAGCCACACCAGCAACTTGGCCAGGTCACACTGCTTCCGCCTCCACATTCTAACGCCAATGGTCCTGCGACAATGTCCACCCCTGCCTCCTCATCCTCCACTGTGTCCTCAGCCTCCACTGCAGGGCCAATTCACAGTGTCCCTCCAGCATACCACATGTGCAGGGCATGGGGGTGTCACGCTGTTTTGCACCTGGTTTACCTGGGTGAATGGAGTCACACAGGGGAGGAACTGCTCTGCTTCCTTCATCAAGAAATCGAATCCTGGCTTTCTCCTCAGCAACTCAAAATCGGACAACATGGTGTAAGTGCTGCGTCAAGGAGGGCTGAGCCATGCACCCTGCATTGCACACGTGCTTAATCTGGTTGTAAAGCGGTTCCTGAAGTCTTCACCCCATCTACAAGACATCCTGAAAATGGCCATGAAACTTTGCGTACACCACAAAGCACACCCTTATTGAGCTGCAGCGGCAGAACGGCATCCCTCAGCATAGGCTGAAATGCAACTCAGCCCCATTGGAATTACGCCCACCATATTTTGGACCGATTATATGAACAGAGAAAGGCCATAAATGATTTCTTGATGATACAGGCAGACAGAGGTACTACCCTATGTAACTTATAGGTCAGCCAGTGGCAGCTAATATGTGACACCTGCCATTTGCTTGGGCCCTTTGAGGAGGCCACTTTATTTGTCAGTCACCAGGACTACGGGATAAACAAAGTCATTCCACTGATTCTTGTCCTGGAACAGATGCTGCTAAATCTGGCTGGCTAGGGGACAGAGTACATGGCGACTACATCTCATGGCCACATAATACCTGTGGGGGCTGAACTAGAGGAGAAGGACATTTGAGCACAAGCAATGTGTAGAGAAATTGGTGGTTTTCTACACAGGCGACAGGAGAGGAGGAGCAGGAGCAGCCAGAAGAGCTACAGGGCGATGAGGAAGAAGAGGTAGAGGACCTAGACACACCGTGGCAGTATGCAGTGGAGATGGAGGCAGGGAGTCCCTCTGAGTCACTTGCACAGATGGCTGAGAGGGAGGACAAACTGAACTACCATCGAGATCCGCTATGTAGTCAGTTGGCCGCTGCCTATGTGTGCCATCGTCCATCCTCAAGCAGGTCTGCCAGAGGGGGCCCTCTGCACTCACATTCCACTGCCACAGTTTTTTTTTTTGCCTTTCTCTGGATCAACTTGCAGGATAACAGGCCGAACTGGATGGACAAATGTATTTTTTCGGCCTTATATACTATGTTACTTTGTTACAACAACAATTGCCAGCAATGTATGGTCACTAGTGTTGGGCAAGCATGCTCATCTGAACAACATTTTGACTCATTCATTGCAATGCTCGGCACATCGCGGTGTTTGGCCAAACACCGCTTGTGCTCGAGTGCGATGCTCGAGTCTCCTCACTGCACATTTGTTGTCTGCTACGGAGCCAATAAACATGCAGGGAAGTACTGGCACTCACTGTAATGCCGTAGCCATGTTGGTTACTGGCATTACAGTGATTGGCTGGCCGGAACGCATCATTGGGTGCTATATAGCACCCGATGACATGTGGTTCGGCTCAGTCTTAGTCAGGGAGATTTGCAGCAGAAGGGACAGATAGTGTAGGGACAGGAATTTCTTTTTTTTTTTTTTTAAGGCAGGGTTTAGTCTTGAAAGGTCTTTGAGACCCAAAAGGACTATTGTTATATCTGGGTGCAATATATATTATTAGCAGTGATGAGCAACAGGGGAAATATTCAAATTCGCGATATTTCACAAATATTTGGGCGAATATTCGTCATATATTTGTGAATTCGAGAATTCGTGAGCTCGTCATTATTTTCTTGATTGTGAAAATCGGCAATCGGAAAATTTGCGATAAAATTTGTGATACGATAATTTGCGATACGAAAATTTGCTATCAACACTACTCCTATAGGCAACTTTCCTATTGGTTGCTACGGATGTTGCTAAGTGCAATAAATTTGCAATTAGAATATTTATGAATACGAATCTATAGCACTAAATTCTAAATATTTGTGAATTCTCAAAGTGACGATATTCGCGATTAAAATTAGAATATTAGCTCAACACTAATTATTAGCGCAACCTGTGCTAAATTGCATGCAATTGTTTGGCCTCTGCTGACAGTGACACAACCTATGCTACATCTGTTGTGTTACATTTGCACATCCTAAATATCTGTGACATTCAGCGCAATTGTTTGGCCGCTGCTGGCAGCGACATTACCTGCACTACATCTCCTGTATAACGTTTGTACATCCTAAATATCAGTGACATTCAGTTTAATATTTTCACCGCTGGTGACAGCGACATTACCTGTGCTACATCTCCTGTATAACGTTTGTACATCCTAAATATCAGTGACATTCAGTTTAATATTTTCACCGCTGGTGACAGCGACATTACCTGTGCTACATCTCCTGTATAACGTTTGCGCATCCTAAATATCAGTGACATTCAGTTTAATTTTTTAGCCGCTGGTGACAGTGCCATTACCTGTGCTGCATCTCCTGTATAACGTTTGCACATTCTAAATATCTGTGACATTCAGTGTAATTTATTTGCGCATACACTTACAAAACCTGCGCTACTGTACATGTGAAATATTTGCAAGCATATATACCATTTAATATACTCAAAGCGAGCAGTGAGAAAAGGGGAAGTGGCCGTGCTGCTGATGGTGCACGCAGAGGCCATGGCCCTGGGCACGGGGAAACTGTGCCTGCTGCCAGAGCACAAGAAACACACTCATCCACGATACCTAGCTTCATGTCCCAGTTTACAGGGTGGCGCAGGACACCACTCTTTAAGTCACACCAGTGCGACCAGGTGGTCAGTTGGATTGTAGCAGAAAATTCTTCCAGTCGGTTAAGCATCACCCTGTCTTCAACAAAGTCCAGTCTCAGTAGCCAAGAGTCTGGTCAACAGAATCCTCACCCTGATCCTCCTTCCTCTCACCATGGAGAGTCTTGGCAAACAAGTGATCCCACACTCAAATATTCCGAGGAGCTCTTTTCATCACCATTCTTTATTTGGCCCTCTCGCCAAGCCCGCTTGAAGAGGGAAATTAGGAGATCTTGTGCACTGATTCCCAAACTCTTGAGCATCCACAGTCAGAAAAAGATGACAGTGGGGAACGGCAATTAGTGTTTAACGAGGTGGATGATGAGGATGAGACACAGTTGTCAATAAGTGAGATTCTTGTTAGGTCAACAAGTCCAGAGAATGACCAGAGTGAGGAAGTGGAAGAGGAGGTGGTGGACGATTAAATCACTGACCCAACCTGGGAAGGTGGCAAGTAGAGCGATGATAGCAGTACAGAGGGGGAGGGATCTGCAGCACCGCAACAGGCTGCAGTGGGGTGGCAAAAGGGAGAAGGCGGGCCACACCACAGGCCCACAACTGTTCCCCGGAGCACTCCCTTGTGGCAATCTCCCTTGCCAAGGGGTAGGTGTTCCGCAGTGTGGTGCATTTTTGAGGAAAGTGTGGACTATAAAAGAATTGTAATTTGCAACCTGTACCGTAACAAAATGAGCCGGGGCGTAAACACTTTGCAGCCTCACTACCACCAGCATGATCCGCCACATGGCATCAAAGCACCCTAATAGGTGGGCCGAACGCCTGGGTTCACAATCGGTGTCTGCGGTTCACACCACTGCCTCCTCTTACCCTGTGCTACGTGCTGACCAATATCCTGTCCAAGACGCAGACCCGGATGCCTCCCTCCCTGCACCTGGACCTTTGCAAGCATCATCATTCAGCACATTCACTTCTGTGTCCCAGCACAGTGTACAGATGTCCATATCCCAGGCCTTTGAACAAAACCCAGTCACCCACCCACAGGCCATAGCACTAAATATGCACCTTTCCAAATTGCTGGCCCTGGAAATGTTGCCATTTAGGCTTGTGGACACAGAGGCTATCTGCAGCCTGATGGCGGTAGCCGTCCCTCGTCACTCAGTCGCCAACAGCCACTATTTCTCCTGGTGTGCCATCACCGCCTTACACCAGTATGTGTCCCGTAACATCACCCATGCCTTGACCAATGCAGTTAATGGGAAGGTCCACTTAACGACTGACACATGGACAAGTGCTTGTGTCAAGGGACGCTACATTTCGCTGACGGCACACTGGGTGAACATTGTGGAGGCTGGGAGCAAGACGTACCCTGGAATGGTACAAGTGATACCGACACCAAGGATTGCGGGCCCTACTTCCATCAGGATTTCCGCCACCACCTACGTTAGTGCCTGCAACCTGCACTTCTTCTCCTCCTCCACCTCCACCTCCTCCTCCATTTCTACCTCTGAATTCTCATCTTGCAGCACCAGTCAGCCATCAGTTAGTAGCTGGAAGCAGTGTAGCCCTGCAGTGCGGAAGCGGCAACAGGCCATTCTGAAACAAATTTACTTAGGTGACAAACAACACACTGCTGCAGAGCTATGGCAGGTTCTAAGGGACCAGACTGAGCTGTGGCTCTCACCACTCAACCTACAACCAGGCATGGTTGTGTTTAATAATTGCCGTAACTTGGTGGCGGCTTTGGAGCTCGGCAAGCTCACACACATACCATGTCTAGCCCACTTGTTCAACTTAGTGGTTCAGCGGTTTCTCAAAACCTGCCCCAATTTGCCTGAGCTACTGGTGAAGGTGCGCCACGTATGTGCCCATTTCCGAAAGTCATCTACAGCTGCTGCCAGTCTGGCAACGCTGCAGAAGTTCTTGCAATTGTCAGTTCACTGACTGCATGCGCTGGAACTCCACATTCCACATGTTGGACAGGCTTTGTCAGCAACAGCGGGCAGTAGTGGAATACCAGCTGCAACATGGTCGCCGCCTTTCCAGTCAACTTCCACAGAGCTGTGGGTTATAAGGGACCAGACTGAGCTGTGGCTCTCGCCACTCAACCTACAACCAGGCATGGTTGAGTCTTATAATAGCCGTAATTTGGTGGTGGCTTTGGAGCTCGGCAAGCTCACACACATACCATGTCTAACCCACTTGTTCAACTTAGTGGTTCATCGGTTTCTTAAAACCTACCCTAATTTGCCTGAGCTACTGGTGAAGGTGTGCCGCATGTGTGCCCATTTCCAAAAGTCATCAACAGCTGCTGCCAGTCTGGCAACGCTGCAGAAGTTCTTGCAATTGCCAGTTCACCGACTGTTGTGCGACGTGAGCATGCTCTGGAACTCCACGTTCCACATGTTGGACAGGCTTTGTCAGGAGGGCAAGTAGTGGAATACCAGCTACAACATGGTCGTCGCCTTTCCAGTCAGCTTCTGCTCTTCACAAGTGACGAGTGGGCATGGATGTCTGACTTCTGTGAGGTTTTACGCAGCTTTGAGGAATCAACACAGATGGTGAGCGGCGATACCGCTATTTATCAGCGTAACCATCCCACTTCCGTATATGTTAATGGATAAAAAAAATATAACCTCTATGCTGTACTGTATATTAAGGATCATCTGTCAGTAGGAAATGGTCAGGATGTATTTTAATGCTTTTGAAAGAGCTTGGAAAATCAAATTGAAAGCAAGCTTCTGATCCTCAGAGGCTCGCTGACCCAATCCCCAGCAACACGTTTTTATACTTTGTTTTAGGGTCACTTGCAACAAACATACTAGTGTCCATTCACAGTGTGAACCGTGTCCTAACATCCGGCTTGCAATTGATTAGCAACTACTTGCTAGAGCTGCTGTTAACCATTAGGACACGGCTCTTTAGGCAGGGTTGCATGAGATGTGGTTTTAACCTGATAGCCTGAGTGTGTGCATGCAGCCAAAATATACTGGCCGCACATGTGTGGATGGAGCCAAAATATACTGGCTGCAGGTGTGTGGATTGAGCCAAAATATACTGGCTACAAGTGACTGTATACAGCCAAAACATACTGACTGCAAGCGAATGGATATAGCTTTATATACTGGCTGCAGGCTATCTGAGGGGCTGGTCTGAACACTGTACTACATGAGAGCATATATATGTCCACAGAGACTTTATTAACGCAGCACGCTGTAAAATCATCTGGAGTAGTGAGGCTATCACATAGTCGCTCCAGACATAGTGGTCTAGCGTATACAGGGAGTGCAGAATTATTAGGCAAATGAGTATTTTGACCACATCATCCTCTTTATGCATGTTGTCTTACTCCAAGCTGTATAGGCTCGAAAGCCTACTACCAATTAAGCATATTAGGTGATGTGCATCTCTGTAATGAGAAGGGGTGTGGTCTAATGACATCAACACCCTATATCAGGTGTGCATAATTATTTGGCAACTTCCTTTCCTTTGGCAAAATGGGTCAAAAGAAGGACTTGACAGGCTCAGAAAAGTCAAAAATAGTGAGATATCTTGTAGAGGGATGCAGCACTCTTAAAATTGCAAAGCTTCTGAAGCGTGATCATCGAACAATCAAGCGTTTCATTCAAAATAGTCAACAGGGTCGCAAGAAGCGTGTGGAAAAACCAAGGCGCAAAATAACTGCCCATAAACTGAGAAAAGTCAAGCGTGCAGCTGCCAAGATGCCACTTGCCACCAGTTTGGCCATATTTCAGAGCTGCAACATCACTGGAGTGCCCAAAAGCACAAGGTGTGCAATACTCAGAGACATGGCCAAGGTAAGAAAGGCTGAAAGACGACCACCACTGAACAAGACACACAAGCTGAAACGTCAAGACTGGGCCAAGAAATATCTCAAGACTGATTTTTCAAAGGTTTTATGGACTGATGAAATGAGAGTGAGTCTTGATGGGCCAGATGGATGGGCCCGTGGCTGGATTGGTAAAGGGCAGAGAGCTCCAGTCCGACTCAGACGCCAGCAAGGTGGAGGTGGAGTACTTTTTTCGGCTGGTATCATCAAAGATGAGCTTGTGGGGCCTTTTCGGGTTGAGGATGGAGTCAAGCTCAACTCCCAGTCCTACTGCCAGTTTCTGGAAGACACCTTCTTCAAGCAGTGGTACAGGAAGAAGTCTGCATTATTCAAGAACAACATGATTTTCATGCAGGACAATGCTCCATCACACGCGTCCAAGTACTCCACAGCGTGGCTGGCAAGAAAGTGTATAAAAGAAGAAAATCTAATGACATGGCCTCCTTGTTCACCTGATCTGAACCCCATTGAGAACCTGTGGTCCATCATCAAATGTGAGATTTACAAGGAGGGAAAACAGTACACCTCTCTGAACAGTGTCTGGGAGGCTGTGGTTGCTGCTGCACGCAATGTTGATGGTGAACAGATCAAAACACTGACAGAATCCATGGATGGCAGGCTTTTGATTATCCTTGCAAAGAAAGGTGGCTATATTGGTCACTGATTTGTTTTTGTTTTGTTTTTGAATGTCAGAAATGTATATTTGTGAATGTTGAGATGTTATATTGGTTTCACTGGTAAAAATAAATAATTGAAATGGGTATATATTTGTTTTTTGTTAAGTTGCCTAATAATTATGCACAGTAATAGTCACCTGCACACACAGATATCCCCCTAAAATAGCTAAAACTAAAAACAAACTAAAAACTACTTCCAAAAAGATTCAGCTTTGATATTAATGAGTTTTTTGGGTTCATTGAGAACATGGTTGTTGTTCAATAATAAAATTAATCCTCAAAAATACAGCTTGCCTAATAATTCTGCACTCCCTGTATGTACTCGATACACTGATCTGTATCGCAGACCAAGGGTGCAGCACTCAGTATAGTCAGTGCAATCAGCTAAACATAGCCCCACACGGCCAGGAATTAGCTGGATTTACCACACTTGAGCAATATATCCTATAGGGTCACTTGCAACAAACATTCTAGTGTCCATTCATAGTGTGAACCGTGTCCTAACATCCAGCTTGCAATTGATTAGCAACTACTTGCTAGCAAGTCAGGTCTCTAGTCCAGACCTATAATTGTACAGAGGATTTATTTATACGCCTTCTCTGCACAATTTTTAGGTCTAGTTGTCTGATGGTCACAGACTGTGACATATAGGCTTTTTGCCCTCCTTTTAAACGGACTTTAATAAAGTTTTTGTTTTTTCTTTTAAACGTTCATCAGGCTGTGAATCTAACTTTTTTTTCCCCCTAATTTTTACACATTTTTTTTAACTTTATTTGGGGAAAATGACGTTTTTCTTTATATTTACTTGAAACTTTTAATTTTTGGGGGGAAAACTTTATTTTTTCAACTTTTTTTTCACCTTATTTTTTTGTCCCACTTCTGTATTGGAATGCATTGGCTGTATGAGTAATACAGTGTGCATTACTCATACAGCTTCCGGCCTGTGAGATCCAGGGGGCTGGATCTCACAGGCTCGTCACCGGAAGGCAGCCATGGTGCCTAAGGAAGGCATTGCGCTGCCTTCCATGCCATCGGGTCCCCCCTACAGCCGCATGGGGACCCGATGACACCGCTGCCCGCCGCTGCAATATGTAAAAGCCACAAATCGCAGGTCTTAATTGTGGCAATCGCCGACACATGGAGCTCACGGGACCCCCCCTGCGCATTGACCCAAGATGCCTGCTCAATGATTTGAGCAGGCACATTGTTTTGATCACCGCCCGCCGCTCCGTGCCGCCCCTATTATCTAATATGTGTATTTTACGAATAGTCGCTATATTGCTATATATTCTTGTTTTAGAATATGACAAATATTCTCAAAAAGGAAGTTATAGCAATATAGCGAATATTGGTAAAATACAGAAATAGACTTTAATTTAGCTAATATAGTGCTATAATATATTTTTATAGTCAAATTTTCTTTGTCTCTGCTGAACTTCAGATTTGGAAAAAATGTACACTATTAAAAATAATTACTATAGCACTATATTAGCTAAATTGCAGTCTATATGTGTATTTTACGAATATTCAATATATTGCTATAACTTAGTTTTTTAGAATATGACGAATATTCAAAAAAACTAAGTTATAGCAATATAGCGAATATATTCGTTATTAAAAAAAATGGCATAAATATACCTCATCCACCCTCTCACAAATTGGAAGAAGGTGGAAGGGTATATATGGGTCATATAGATGTTTGCATATGTTGGGGCAACATTAGACCCCATTGCAGTACCCCGTCGTTGCACATAGAATTTTTACTCAAAAATAGAGTAATTATTAGTTAACAGTAACTCCAATAGAGACACTATAAACATTATGTTATCCTCCGGGAATGATGAATGACTCAGGGCCCATTTTGTGGCTTCTAGACCTTTCTCATGATCAATGCTCGTGTAGAGGCTAGTTACATCAAATGATGCAAGAATATCACCCGTGCTATATTCCATCCCATTCAATCTTGATAAAAAATGTGTAGTGTCTCTAACAAATGAGTTTACCCCAACTGTGAATGGTCTCAAATGTCTATCCAGGTACATTGCATAGTGTGCAAACAATGCCTGACACTATGGGGTGGCCCATGGGATTTTGTAGATCTTTTTGTATTTTAAGCGAGATTAAGAGATAGTTGTTCAATTTCTCATCTATTATATTTTTGAGAATGCATTGTCCACTAACAATTTTATTTGGCGCATAATTTAACATTTTGGGTCTCCATTTAGGGGTTGATATTACATCTTATCGTTGTCTATTAATCTCAAGAATATATTTGGATGTATCCATTATCGCTATGGCTTCCCTTTTGTCAGCTGCTTTTATAGTTAGTTCCTATTTATGAGAGTAGATAGGGTTGCTAATTCCTTTCTAGTCAGATTGGAGTCAAGGTTCAGAAGTGAAGTCTTCCTTTTGATGTCCATGATACCCAATCTGACCAAAGAGATGAAAGTGTCTACTGCTTTGTTATTAAGGGGTGGTTGGGAATCACTCCGTAAACCTACATCCTGCAATTTCAATATACTGTATCATTAGAGATAGTACATTCAGGCAAATCATCAATCTTGTGAATACCTGTCTTTTGGGATTCCTTAGGCTACTTTCACATTTGCGGCAGAGTGATCTGCATGCAAACAGACAGCATTTATAGGCAGATCAGGATGCAGATCCGTCTTAGAAATGCATTGCAAGAATGGTACCGTCTCTCTGTATGTCATCAAACTCAAATTTACTGTAAAAATCTGGATTATTTGGAAAGAGTATTGGTCTCAAATGTGTTCTAAAGTCTTGCGGTATCCGTTGAACTTTATAATAATCATGTAGAGTTAAGAGATGTAATTCAGTATTAATATGCTGCTTTTTTTTCATTCTCCCATTTTATAACCCAAATGAAATCACAAGATGCACCCATAAAAAAAAAACAATATTATTTTTCTATGCAAAAATATTTGCATAAAGGTAATTTAAGCAAATACAGTGAGGTGAAGGTTTTTGGAGGAGAGCCAAATGTCAAGAAGTAGTGAAGCAAAAAAATATCAGACTGACCTTCTGCAGGAAGGGATTGACTTGCAAATGACTGGGGTAAAGATATTTTCTCGGATGAAGGCCCTTTTAGACTGTTTTGGGCATCTGGAAAAATGATTTTCAGGAGAAGAAGGGGAGAGCTACCATGAGTCCTGTGTCTTGCCAACAGTAAAGCATCGTTAGACCATTCATGTGTGGAGTTGCTTCGCATCCAATTCTGCCTAAGAACACCACCATAAATAAAGAGCAACTTCGCTAAACCATCCAGGAACAATTTGTTGAAGAACAAAGCATTTTTTTGCATTATGGAACACCAGGTTACATGGCAAAAGTGACATCTACGTGGCTTTGTGAACAAAACTTTTGTCCACCACTATTCAACTACAAACATTTCACACATTGGGGCAGATATCCTAAACCTAGATGGTGTAAACTTGGATGATAAATCAGGTGCAAGGATTAACACTTTTGTCTAACTTTACACCAACTATTGGTTGACTTTTTTTTAGACAGAATTTTATGCCAGAATTGTGCTGCATCTGTGTACATAGTATCACATATTAGGCTATTGCCCTTATCCATGAAGTAATACCCCTTCCACATATTAGGTACGTGCAAAGAATTTCTCTAAACCTAGATTTGCCGAATAGTGCTACATTTGGGTGCAATTTACGCCAGAATCTAGATACACTCACATTAGTCCATCTGGTCCTGAAAGCTGTACAGACTCCATGCACAGACCTGGGAAATCAGACTGCTATTCTACTATTTTTGAATATAACGTCCTAAATGATCTCTGAGTATTGCTCATTTCTTAAATGATCATAGGATATAGCAGTCATGCAAATAGTCTGGCAAAGAGAAAACCACATTTATCCTGGAAGTGTAGCTCATTATAAGAATGTACATTACTCATTAGTGCTCAGACACTCGCACTGCTAGAATCAAGTACTGTAGTTGTCTAAGCAATTGTTCTGGTTGACAGCTGCTTTCACTCTCACTATGGCAATGTGATTCAAGGATCGTGCACACATAGCATAATGGACATTTTAAGACAGCAAGAAAAAAGAAAAAAGGTTTGATCTCAAAATACACTCTGACCAATAGCCATGTAATGCATTATGTATCTCAGTGTGAACTGACCTGATTGATAACTATGTTGAATGTCTGCAGCCTTATCCAGCAGAGTCCTTTCTCTTCAGGATTTAATAATGAATCACTTGAGAGCTTGATGGATGTTTGTAGACATTCCACCCATGGTGAAAAGCAACAACAAAAAAATGAAATGTAGCAATGTAACTACTGCCACAGAGTTACACATGAAGGTATAATAGCTTCTGAAATTGTTGCACACAGGGGTAAAAAAAAAAAGCTGTAAATCAGTACATGCTACCTGTGAATAATCATTGGATGGTGCCAGTCTCAGTAATACTCATGCAGACCTGGTAATGCAAGTTATCTACAGATGCATCTGGCACATGCACACTGATACCAAGGGTAGTACACCTCACTTACCTGCTTATGTGCCACTGACGATGGCTTCTTGCCTTAAACTTGATGCAACATATTGGACATAAATGCAATCCCATTGGTAAATGTAAGAGAGTTATAAAGGCTTTTACGGTACACCATAATTTGCTACTTTATGGACTTTTGTTACTTTTCTAAAATGGCAAGAAAAGGGAGTAGGGCTAGGCATGAGGTGGTAGAGTTTCCACAGCCTAGTGGATTTATTATAATTTAATCCAGAAACTGGTGTAAATTGAAACTCAAGTCTACCCCAGCCTCTAGCTGGAATAGATTTGAGTTTCTGATGCATGGATAGCCAGAAAATGTCAGTCTTAACGAAATCCTTCAGTACATGGTCAATTTTAATTTTTGCATTTTTGTTTATTCCTCCCCACCTTCTAAGGGTTGTAACTTTAGAAAAATTGAATTCAAATATCTATATGAGGGCTTATCTATTTGAAGTACAAGTTGCATTTTAATGGCACCAATTAATTTACCATAGATTGTATTGGAAAACATTATTTGTGGGGTGAAAATGAAAAAAAAAAATGTAATTCAGACATTTTTGGGAGGGTTTTCCGTTTACGGCGTTCACTCTCCACTCAAAATGACAAGTCATCCTTATTCTATGGATGAGTCAGTATGATTACGGTGATGCCAAACTTATGTACTTTCTCTTGTGCTTTACAACCTTAACAAAAATTGAAAAACCTTTAAAAAATGTTTTTGTTTGTATCACTATATTCTGATACCCATAACTTTTTTAGATTTCCATCATCAGTGTTGTGTGAAGGGTAATTTTTAGTGGGGTAAGCTATATTTATATTGGTACCATTTACACTACGTGCAGAATTATTAGGCAAATTAGTATTTTGACCACATCATCCTCTTTATGCATGTTGTCTTACTCCAAGCTGTATAGGCTCGAAAGCCTACTACCAATTAAGCATATTAGGTGATGTGCATCTCTGTAATGAGAAGGGGTGTGGTCTAATGACATCAACACCCTATATCAGGTGTGCATAATTATTAGGCAACTTCCTTTCCTTTGGCAAAATGGGTCAAAAGAAGGACTTGACAGGCTCAGAAAAGTCAAAAATAGTGAGATATCTTGTAGAGGGATGCAGCACTCTTAAAATTGCAAAGCTTCTGAAGCGTGATCATCGAACAATCAAGCGTTTCATTCAAAATAGTCAACAGGGTCGCAAGAAGTGTGTGGAAAAACCAAGGCGCAAAATAACTGCCCATGAACTGAGAAAAGTCAAGCGTGCAGCTGCCAAGATGCCACTTGCCACCAGTTTGGCCATATTTCAGAGCTGCAACATCACTGGAGTGCCCAAAAGCACAAGGTGTGCAATATTCAGAGACATGGCCAAGGTAAGAAAGGCTGAAAGACGACCACCACTGAACAAGACACACAAGCTGAAACGTCAAGACTGGGCCAAGAAATATCTCAAGACTGATTTTTCTAAGGTTTTATGGACTGATGAAATAAGAGTGAGTCTTGATGGGCCAGATGGCTGGATTGGTAAAGGGCAGAGAGCTCCAGTCCGACTCAGGCGCCAGCAAGGTGGAGGTGGAGTACTGATTTGGGCTGGTATCATCAAAGATGAGCTTGTGGGGCCTTTTTGGGTTGAGGATGGAGTCAAGCTCAACTCCCAGTCCTACTGCCAGTTTCTGGAAGACACCTTCTTCAAGCAGTGGTACAGGAAGAAGTCTGCAAGGTAAGAAAAACATGATTTTCATGCAGGACAATGCTCCATCACACGCGTCCAAGTACTCCACAACGTGGCTGGCAAGAAAGGGTATAAAAGAAGAAAATCTAATGACATGGCCTCTTTGTTCACCTGATCTGAACCCCATTGAGAACCTGTGGTCTATCATCAAATGTGAGATTTACAAGGAGGGAAAACAGTACACCTCTCTGAACAGTGTCTGGGAGGCTGTGGTTGCTGCTGCACGCAATGTTGATGGTGAACAGATCAAAACACTGACAGAATCCATGGATGGCAGGCTTTTGAGTGTCCTTGCAAAGAAAGGTGGCTATATTGGTCACTGATTTGCTTTTGTTTTGTTTTTGAATGTCAGAAATGTATATTTGTGAATGTTGAGATGTTATATTGGTTTCACTGGTAAAAATAAATAATTGAAATGGGTATATATTTGTTTTTTGTTAAGTTGCCTAATAATTATGTACAGTAATAGTCACCTGCACACACAAATATCCCCCTAAAATAGCTAAAACTAAAAACAAACTAAAAACTACTTCCAAAAATATTCAGCTTTGATATTAATGAGTTTTTTAGGTTCATTGAGAACATGGTTGTTGTTCAATAATAAAATTAATCCTCAAAAATACAACTTGCCTAATAATTCTGCACTCCCTGTAGAGATGAGCAAATTTCTTGAAAATTCGATTTGGCTGATTCGGCTTTGTGATACATTTTTGTAAGTAGCGGTTGCAACGACAGGGAGCTGCGATATCGCCGACCCCATCATTGTACCCCTCAGATGCCGCTTTTATAAATGATTGAGGCATCTGAGTGTACAAACAGTGTGAAATTAACATTAAAAAAAATTACTTACCGCATCCATTTGCTCGTGACAGGCCGTCCGCCGCCATCTTGCTCGAAGATCTCGGTCGAAATCATGTGCAACGCGAGATTACGTCATCACGCCGGCTGGCAGGATGATGTAATCTCGCGCCTCATGAGATTTCGTCCAAGATCTTCAAGCAAGATGGAGGCTGGCGGTCCTTCGCCTGCAAATGGAGGTGGTAAGTTTGAATTTCAGGATTAATCGATTTGCTGACACGAAGCACGAGGAAATTCGCCTTCTAGGCGAATCAAATAATTCCTGAAATTCGGATCGAATTCCACTTCATGGGATTTGATTCACTCATCTCTAGTACCATTCTTGGATGCATACAACTTTTTGATCACAATTTTGGGGGGCTACATGACAAAAAAATTGCAAATTTTATTTATTTTTCCATACTGCACATAATAAATTATTTTATTATTTTAATAATATGGACATTTACAGACATAGTAATACCTATTAGGTTTATTTTTATTGCTTTTTTTATTTTTATATGTTAAACTGGTAAAGGGGGCCCTGTGATTTCATCATAGCAGTTCCCATCAGAAGGCAGAGGGAGCAACCTCCCTCTAATCCCACAGATGCCAAGGTTGCCATTAACAGTTGCATTTGAGGTGTTAAATTGCAGGGATCAGTGATGTCACTGCTGGTGGGTGCCTATTGTAATATACAGCTAGCACCTGTCGCTTATGGAGTGGGATCAATATGTGAGCTCATTCTGTATAACCCCTTATCCCCGATGACGTAGTGGCAAATCATAGTGGGTTAAGGGGTTAAGGTCCACCAGTGTGTTGTTTTTGGAGGTTTATTTTTGTGTTTTTAAAAAATTCAAAGTCTAAAAATAATTTATCCATGGTTTCATTGTAAGAAATACAGATTTTTAGTAATTTTTGGGAAAATAATGTAAACCATATATTGTGTTGGTATCCTGGATGTATGTAAGGTTTTCAGCAACTTTCTGTTAATTAGTGTCTTCTTAAAGCCAGTATGAGCAGGTACTGTCTATCTGGACAAAGATACATTAAATAGTGTTGATTTAGCACCAAAGTGCTTGAGTGCTCGGGTGCTCTGGCCGAACACATCAGTATGCTCATGTTCTCTACCGTGCACAATGGAAATCAATGGGAGAACCCCAGGCACTCCCTGCTCGGAAGAGAAGAGGGTGTCTGGTTCACAAAAAAAGGTTAGAAAATGATGGAAACAACATCAAAATGGTTTGGAAACAGCATTAAGAGGATAGCTGGATGCGTCTTGGACTCCTATTATCTACGACATACAATAGACAACCCCACAAGTGCTATATGCCAAAAGCCAGGTATATGATATCCATCAATCTATCCATAAAACAGATGACAGGCTTAGTCAGCATACCTTACAATGGCAGCCTTGTGCACTATGAGACATTTCAAACTAGCTCTCATCTGACTAAGAGCCAGTAAGCCTCAAAGTTACTTCAGATCTGTTGGATGGCTTAAGTGGACCTGCGCACCTACAGTGCTGCCCATAATTATTCATACCCCTGGCAAAATTTGGCTCAAAGTTACTTTTATTTAACCAGCAAGTAATCTTTTGACGGGAAATGATATAGGTGTCTCCCAAAGATAGTAAGACGATGTACAAGAGGCATTATTGTGGAAAAAAATACATTTCTCAGCTCTTATTTACATTTGAGCAAAAAGTGTCCAGTCCAAAATTATTCATACCCTTCTCAATAATTAATAGAAAAGCCTTTATTTGCTATTACAGCAATCAAACGCTTCCTATAATAGCTGACCAGCTTTTTGCATGTCTCCACAGGTATTTTTGCCCATCCATCTTTAGCAATGAGCTCCAAATGTTTCAGGTTGGAGGGTCTTCTTGCCATCACCCTGATCTTTAGCTCCCTCCACACATTCTCAATTGGATTCAAGTCTGGACTCTAGCTGGGCAACTCTGTTAATGTTGTTGTCTGCTAACCATTTCTTCACCACTTTTGCTGTGTGTTTTGGGTCATTGTCATGCTGAAATGTCGACTGGTGCCCAAGGCCAAGTTTCTCTGCAGACTGCCTGATGTTGTCGTTGAGAATCCTAATGTATTGCTCTTTTTTCATGGTGATTAGGTTCCCTGGTCCATTGGCTGAAAAACACCCCCAGAGCATTAGGTTCCCACCGCCATGTTTGACAGTGGGGATGGTGTCCTTTGGGTTGAAGGCTTCTCCTTTTTAACGCCTAATGAAGGAAACGTCATTGTGACCAAAAAATAACATTTTTGTTTCATCTGACCATAACACAGAAGACCAGAAGTCTTCTTCTTTGTCCAGATGAGCTTTTGCAAAGGCCAAGCAAGCTTTTATGTGCCTTGTCTGGAGCAGTGGCATCCTCCTTGATCTGCATTGTGCACTGTCTGTTGGATTGTCTGCCTTGAGACATTGCCACCAGCAGAGCCCAGATTCACTAGGATGGCCTTGGTGGTGATCCTTGGATTATTTTTCACCCCTCTAACTATCCTCCTGGCCAGCACAGGTGTCACTTTTGGCTTCCGACCACGTCCTCTGAGATTTTCCACAGTGCGGAACATCTTGTATTTTTTGTTCAAATGTAAATAAAAGCTGAGAATTTTTTTTTTCCCCCCACAATAATGCCTTTTTTACATCGTCTTATTATCTTTTGGGAGACACCTATGTCATTTCCCATCAAAAAATTACTTGCTGATTGAATAAAAGTAACTTTAAGTCAAAATTTGCCAGGGGTATGAATAATTATGAGCAGCATTGTAGATCAATATCATTAGCGAGACACAAAGTTTTCTGATTGTCCTAACATAATATTCAATAACCTTTCTATACAGTTTTGTCATGTAAAAACACATTTGCATAAACATGGGCATATGGGAAAGGCATGCAAACGAGCAGAATCTGCCTTGTTTTTCAGTTGAAAAACCATTTGCATGGAAAATTTGCGATCTATACTACTCATGAACAGCTCCATCTATTGGTTTCATAGTCTTATGAAAGATTATTAGTGTAGCCTTTTGCATGGAAAATTCGCTATAAAAATTACTGATTAGAATATTTGCGATCTTTACTACTCATGAACAGCGCCATCTGTTTGAGTCATAGATTTTAGGGTGAAATTCACTAATTTCAAATGGTTTTATTTCAAATGCCTGATTCAAACCTCTGTATGTTGAGGGGGTATCTTACACGGTCTGAACCAGTGTAGGCATGAAGTAAATATTTATTTGCACAAAATGGCTGTATTTTAAATACCTGTATTTCAAATCTCTGAATCAAACCCCAGTATGTATAGGGGGTATCTCACATGGCCTGAACCAGTGTAGGCCTGAATTCAATATTGGTGCACCAAATGGCGGTATTTAAAATCTCTGAATGCAACCCAAATGTATTAAGGGTGTATCTCACAATGACATCTGCATCAAAGACTGCCAACTAAATTTTTTTGTGCCCAAACGAGTGTTTGTTTAACAACTGAATTTGACAGCAGTATATAAGTCTGTAATTTCACACGTGCTAATGCTGCAAGGCCTGAAAATAGTGTTTTTTGTCAAAAAAGTGTGTTTTTAAAACCCCAGAAGATGATGGGTGTATTTCTAGCTTAAATTGCACACTGACAAATCCAGATGTTGTAGATTGCCAAAAAAGTGTTTTTTTGGTAACAGAATATGAAAGCTGTCTATATTAAACTTGAATTTAACACTTGCAGATCTGGAAAATACAGTTTTTTGAAAAAAAAATGGTGTGTTTTTAAAACCCCAGGAAATAATGGGTGAATTTCTACCTTAAATTGCACACTGATTAATCCAGATGTTGTAGTTTGCAAAAAAAAAAAATGTGATTTGCAATGTCCCAAAAGCTCAGATGCAGTGCTGGTGCAGTGAGCTTGCATAAAATGGCCGCCGCCGCCACCCACCTAACTAACAGAATTATAAAAGTTTTTTTTTGTTTTTTTGGGTCAATGGCCTCAGGGCAGGGTAAAATCGATTGTTTCCTGCACCCACACAACTATTTCTCTGTAGATCGCTGCGTTAGATTCTTTCCTATTCTCTCCCTGAAATCACAAGTCCGGCAGCATCCTCTCCTTACACTTGTAAAAGCAGAGTGACGTGCAGCGCTACGTGACTCAAGCTTATATAGAATCTGGGTCACATGCTGCACTGGCCAATCACAGCCATGCCATTAGTAGGCATGGCTGTGATGGCTTCTAAGGTCAGAAAGTCAACCGCTTGTTTCAAAAAGCGTCAAGAAAGCACAGAACACCGAACCCGAACTTTTACGGAAAAGTTCGGGTTCGGGTCCGGGGTTTAAAAATCCTAAAGTTTGGTACGAACCCGAACTTTACAGTTCGGTTTATGCTAGGCTCCTTTAATTTGCCTCACAATAAGTTATGGAAATAACTGACAAAATAACAGAAGTATCAATGTTAGCATCAGGTAAGGCTGTGTTCACATCAATGTTTATTTTTCCGTTCTTCGGATCCATCAGAAGAGCAGCCCAAACAAAGTGAATCCTGTCGTTTGAGCATCTGCCTTCACACGTCAGTATTTGGTCAGCATTTGATCAGTATTGATAAGGCAAAAACAGGAGTGGATCCAATAGAGAGATAATATGTGATAGAACTATTTGCACATGTTTGGAGTCACAATAGTGGCTCCGGAACAGACTGTTGTTGGTGGCAACAGCATGTAGAATAACAATAGTGGCCCCAGAACAGAGTCGTGAGGGTGGCAACAGCATGAAGAGTTACAACATTGACCCTGGAACAAAGTGGGGAAGAGGGGGCAACAGCAGTGGCAGTAACAGCACAAGATGTTGGCAGATCACAGTTGGGGCAGATGGCAGTAGAAGCATAAAGCATGTGGCATCAGGTGGGTGGCAGCAGGACATGGGCAGTAAAGTTGATCACCAATATTCATAATACAAATTTTTATAGCGAATATCGGCACTTCGAGAATTTGAGAATATTTAGAATATAGTGATATATATTCGTAATTTCGAATATTCAATTTGTTTTTTTTTTATCAGTACACATGACCTCTCCCTGCTTCTAGCTTGTGGGCCAATGAGAAGGCTGCAGTATCTTTTACTTTAGGAGTAGTGTTGATTGTGAATTTTCGGAATGCAAATTTTTATTGCAAATTTTTCAATTGCTGATTTCTGCAATCAAGAAAATAATGACTGGGGACATCGAATTCACGAATATATGGCGAATATTTGCCCAAATATTTGCGAAATATAACAAATTCGAATATTGCCCCTGCCGCTCACCACTAGTGGGCAGAAGTATAATGGGATATTTCTCACAGTCAGATCATTACTGTTAAAATGATCTAGTCTAGTCAGGCACCGGTGTCTGTAAATGATGGTTGATCCTGGCCTAATTCATCTTTATGAAGTCATGGTAGTGGAGCATGAGCTCGGAGGGTACACCCAGTTAGACCTTAGTGAGGATGGGCGATGGCACTCATAGGCACTACAAAGGATGTCTCAATAGTAGTTGAGTCTCGGAAGGTATAAAAAAATGCCCCATTTTGGACCGGTAGTGAGGGTCTAACATTGTAGAGAGCCAGTAGTCATCCCTCTGATGAATAGTGATAATGTGGCTGTCACTACACAAGCGACTCAGCATGCATCTGGCATTTTGTGCAAGGGACTTGGAGGGATTCCCTGCCTCCATGTCCAGTGCATACTGCCACGGTCTGTCGGGGTCATCTGTGTCGTCTTTGTTGTTGCCCTCTAGCTCCTCCTGCTCCTTTCTTATTGATTGGGCAGATAAACCACCTAGGTATATATAGAATGTCTTCCGCCTCATCCTCCTCCTGTGCCAGTTCAGCCTCCATAGTGCTCAGGTGGCCATGAGATATAGGCACCATGTCTTCTCTCCCCTTGCCAGTCAGATTTATCAGCATCTACTCCAGAACGTCTCTAGGACGTGAAAGACTGGAAAGACATAATTCATCCCGTACTCCTGGCGACTGACAAATAAAGTGGCCTCCTCAAAGGGCCTGAGAATATGGCAGGTGTCACTCATGAGCTGCCAGTGTCTAATGTCAAATTTTCACTGGAGGGTAGTCCTGTACGTTTGCATATTCAGAGGCGATGATGTGATGTAGGAGGGCAGCTCAAGGAGGGCGTGTTTTGCAAGGAAAAATGGCTTAAGTGCATGCACAGTTGGGTGGAAGACCTCAGGAACCGTGTGACAAAGAGATTGAAGACGTGCAACATTTAGGGTGCATTGGTCAGCCCTCCCTAATGCAACACAGACAGAATTTTCTTCCAGTTGGTGAGGAGATAAACAGAATTCAATTTCTTTACGCAGAACCATGTGACAACGCCGTGCTTTGCATACCACTCAGAAATGTCCCTACAGTGGAGGCTGAGGACAGGGTGGAGGATGAGGAGGCACAAGAGGACATTGGTGCAGAAATCTCACTATTACAATGGGGAGGATGGCTGTCACGGGTAATGGGAAAGGGGAAAACACTAGATACACACAAAAGGAAATAGACAACAGTCTAGGCCTCAAAAGCTAAGGAAGAGGGATGTGACCTACTAGTAATCCCTAGGCCTTTCCCTAACGCCTGCCAGCATGAGCAAATCCTGATGGTGGATATGCTAATACGCAGGATACCTATGCCCTGCTAAAACTGACGAGCCCTAGGATAGGTAGCAGGAGTTAACACAGCTGGTTCCTTCCCAAATGAAGAAACCCGCGTCTCCCTTAGGCTTAGAAACAAAACACACCAGAGAACAACAAACAGAAAAGGCAACTAGTACTTAGCTTTGAGATGTATGGAGAAGCAGGAGATCCAAGACAAACAAGCTCTAGCAAGTCCAAGAGGAAATATCAACCGCAAGGTCAGCAGTGTGAGGCGGACCTAAATAGAGGCCCATCACTGATGACAAGCGGAACCTGAGGAGAGGTGAGATCCTGCCAAACAACAACATACAAAGAGGAAAAAAGAGAGACTTATCAGATAGCCTCATGTGTAGCAAGTCTATCCGATCTTCTCACCACTGTCATGGGAGGGACCGTGACAGTACCACCCCTTCTACGGGTGACCTTCAGACACCCAGGACTGACTTTATCAGGATACACCCTGTGAAAGGCTTTCACAAGGCAACTGGCATTAACGTCGGTCGCCGAAACCCACATTCTTTCCTCTGGACCGTAACCTTTTTCAGATTGCAAGAATAGGTGAGTTCACTACTCTGGCAATCTGAAACTCAAGATTACCATCCACCATGACAGGAGAGAGTGACAGGGAGGACGGTTCAGCAGGTTCGACATATCTTTTAAGCAATGACTTGTAAAACACATTATGAATAGAGTTGAGCGGACACCTGGATGTTCGGGTTTCACAGGTTCGGCCAAACTTTGCAAAATAGTTCGAGTTCGAGACCTAAACTTGACCCGAACTCGACCTCGAACCCGAACCCCATTGAAGTCAATGGGGACCCGAACTTTGGAGCACTAAAATGGTTATAAAAAAGTCATGTAAAGGGCTAGAGGGCTGAAAAAGCAGCAAAATGTGGTTAAGAGCATGGCACGTGCCCTGCAAATAAATGTGGATAGGGAAATTATTTAAAATAACATAAAATACGTAAAAATAATAATAATAATAATCTTGATCTAGGAGGAGGAGGTCCATATGGAGTAGGAGGTTGAGGAGGCGGTGGATGTGGCGGTGTAGGTGGAAGCGGCGGTGGAGGAAGAAGAGGTAGCCAACACTGTTTTTTGGTTTAGTTTTTTATTTTAGTTTTTTTGTTCAAATTTGGGTAGACCCCAAAACATTGGAAAATATAAAAAATACAACAAAGAGAAAGTGTGCTGGAGTGCAACAATGGCTGGGTGAGGCCGGTATATATGTCTGTTCTGTACAAGGTAAGGACATGTCCTGTGGGATCCCTGCCTGGTTCATTTCAATGAACGTGAGCTTGTCCACATTGGCTGTGAACAGGCGGCTGCGCTTCTCTTTGATAACCCCCTCCTGCCATGCTAAACAAATGTTCAGACAATACACTAGCAGCAGGGCAGGCCATAAAGGGCAAGGCATAAAGGGCAAGCTCAGGCCATGTGCCCAATTTGGAGACCCAGAAGTTGAAGGGGGCAGACCCATCAGTCAGTACGTGTAGGCGTGTGCACACATACTGCTCCACCATGTCGCACGTCCCCGTGATGTCCACAATCCAATTGGATATCTTCCCTATCAACTTTCTATGTTCTTTTATGCGCCTACCATGGTGATCACGGGTAACGGGAAATCAGGGTTCCATGCCGGAGATAGAGCCTGGGAAAGGGATACCAAATCCAAGGGAGGTAAATGGCTGAAATCTGATCGAGCGGAAGTGTGAGACAAGTTATTAAAGCAGAAGCATCCAAATAAAGGAGGGGGCGCGCAGCAATTACCCACTCCGCAAATTTTACGGCCACCCTAGTGCCGATGCTGTAGCCTCACCACACGAGGCATACGGCGTTCTATGTGTTTGTCTGTCCTGAACCCAAATTACCAAGCTCCTGATGAGCCTACAAGGCGAAACGTAGAGCAGGATAGTGGGTATAGGTTCAGCGCTAGCCCTTTATGGGGGACATAGAGTAGTTTAACCACAACGCTAACTTTGCTAAACGCTAAATTTTTTGTTTGTTTGCTTACATTGAGGTAGGGGGCTCGCATACCCTCCCCTTATTTTAACATATATCTAATACAAATTTGAGGTTTTTAACTTCTCTAACGTTTCTATCAACTGTGAACAATATTTAATTTGAAACGTAACTCACATTAATGTTTCTGTGTCGTATACCCCCACCAATTGAGCAGACAATTTTACAAAGATTAGGTCTCTGTCACCTATGCAGAGCAGGGGTTTGTATACGGCAAAAATTGTAAAATATCATCTGGGAATGTAACAGATGATTTTTTTGAAATTTAGGTTTATTCACGGCAAAAATGACAAAATGTCACCCAAGAATGTAACAGATGTTTTTGCACCCTGCTCCCTCTTTTTGCTGTGCTGGTGATTCTGTGCGACCACCGCCTCTTTCTTGAAACTGCACACATCACTCGCATGACCTTGATTCCATGTGGGGTCTAGTACCTCATCATCCTCCACATCATCTTCCACCCAATCTTTACCCCTGCCCTCCTTGTCGGTCTGCAGACTTCAGAAAGCCACAGCAGTTGGCACCTATGTTTCGTCATCATCAGAGACATGCTGCGGTGGTCTTCCCATGTCCTTATCCTGAAACATAAGTTGTTGGGCTCCAGTGCACTCAATCTCTTCCACTTCTGGGGCAGGGCTATGTGGCTGTCCCACAGAAACCCTGCCAGCAGAGTCATCAAAAAGCATAAGAGACTGCTGCATGACTTGGGGCTCAGACAGCTTGCCTGATTTGCAAGGGGTTGAGTTGAAAGACAGATGGCCATGGGCTGTAGGTGCCAACTCTGATCTTTCAGCAGGGGACTAGGTGGGAGACCATGTGAAGGAACTGGATCCACTGTCAGCCACCCAATCTACTATCGCCTGTACTTGTTCTGGCCTCACTATTCGTAGAGCTGCATTCGGCCCTACCACATAACGCTGAAGGTTCTGTCGCCTACTCGTACCTGAGGAAGGTGTTTCACTTGTGCGTGTAGCTGGCACAGATTGACCACGTAATCTCACTGCAAAAGGAGATCCACCAACACCAGCAGCACCACGACCAGGGCCATGTCCCTTATTTTGCGCTGTCCTCATTCACCCACCAAACTAACAGATGGTTTATGTCAGCCGATGAAACCGCCAATAGTCAACAATTAAGTTCACTGACAGTAAGGCAGTGTCGGTGTCAGAAAGAGGAAAAAAGTATTGAGGTCACACAATAATGTGACAGATGAATTTTATACAATTGCTTCACGGTCCCAAAAAATGTGAATATGTCAACCAAAAATGTAACAGCAGTATTGACTGGATTTATTGGACTGTCAGAAATGCAGCAAAGGCCGCAAATGTAGTGTCTTGTGCAAAATAGGAGTTTGTTTTAAAACCACATTATAACAGCAGTATTTAAAGACTGTATTGTACTGTCAGAAATCCAGCAAAGGCTGCAAATGTAGTATCTTGCACAAAATGAGGTTTTTTTTTTTTTTAACCAGAATATAACAGCAGCATTTAACGCTTGTATTGGACTGTCAGGAATGTAGCAAAGGCTGCAAATGTAGTATCTTGCACAAAATGGGTGTTTTTCTAAAACCACAATATAACAGCAGTATTTAAAGGCTGTATTGGACTGTCAGAAATGCAGCAAAGGCCGCAAATGTAGTATCTTGCATAAAATTGGTGTTTTTTTTTTAAACCAGAATATAACAGCAGTGTTTACCGCTTGTATTGGACTCTCAGAAATGTAGCAAAGGCCGCAAATATAGTATCTTGCACAAAATTGGTGTGTTTTCAAAACCAGAATATAACAGCAGTATTTAACACTTGTATTGGACTCTCAGAAATGCAGCAAAGGCTGCAAATGTAGTATCTTGCAGAAAATGGGTGCTTTTTTAAAACCACAATATAACAGCAGTATTTAAAGGCTGTATTGGACTGTCAGAACTGCAGCAAGGACCTCAAATATAGTATCTTGCATAAAATTTGTGTTTAAAAAAAACCCAGAATATAACAGCAGTATTTAACGCTTGTATTGGACTGTCGGAAATGCAGCAAAGGCCGCAAATGTAGTATCATGCACAAAATGGATTTTTTAATTAGAATATAACAGCAGTATTTAACGCTTGTATATTACTGTCAGAAATGCAGCAAAAGCCACAAATTTAGCATCTTGCACAAAATTGGTGCTTTTTTTAAAACCACAATATAACAGCAGTATTTATCGCTTGTATTGGACTGTCAGAAATACATCAAAGGACGCAAATGTAGTATCTTGAATAGGGTTGAGCGAACTCGAACTGTAAAGTTCGGGTTTGTACCGAACTTTAGGATATTTGGACCCCGAACACGAACATTTCCGTAAAAGTTCGGGTTCGGGTTTGGCGCTTTCTTGGCGCTTTTTGAAAGGCTGTACAGCAGCCAATCAACAAGCGGTTAACTGTCTCACCTTAGAAGCCTTCACAGCCATGCCTACTAATAGCATGGCTGTGATTGGCCAGAGCAGCATGTGACCCAGGCTCTATATAAGCTTGAGTCACGTAGCGCTGCATGTCACTCTGCTGTTACAAGTGAAAGGAGAGGATGCTGCCATTTTATGCAAGCTCACTGCACCAGCATTGCATCTAAGCTTTTGGGACATTGCAAATCACAATTTTTTTTGCAAACTACAACATCTGGATTAGTCAGTGTGCAATTTAAGGTAAAAATACACCAATCATTTTCTGGGGTTTTAAAAACACACTTTTTTGCCCAAAAATTTTATTTTCCTGATCTGCAAGTGTTAAATTCAATTTTACTATATACAGCTTTCATACTCTGTTACAAAAAAAAACACTTTTTGGGCAATCTACAACATCTGGATTAGTCAGTGTGCAATGTAAGCTAGAAATATACCCATCATTTTCTGGGGTTTTCAAAACACACTTTTTTGACAAAGAAACACTATTTTAAGGCCTTGCAGCATCAGCACGTGTGAAATTACAGGCTTATACACTGCTGTCAAATGCTCGTTTGGGCACAATAAATTTAGTTGTCAGCCTTTGATGCAGATGTCATTGTGAGATACACCCTTAATACATTTGGGATACATTCAAAGATTTTAAATACCGCCATTTGGTGCACCAATATTGAATTCAGGCCTACACGGGTTCAGGCTGTGTGAAATACCCCCTCTGCATGCAGGGGTTTGATTCAGGGATTTGAAATACAGCCATTTGAAAAACACCCATTTTGGGAAAATAAATATTTACTTCAGGCCTACACTGGTTCAGACCGTGTGAGATACCCCCCCTACATACAGGGGTTTGATTCAGGGATTTGAAATACAGCCATTTGTAATACAGCCATTTTGGGCACAGAAATATTAAATTTAGGCCTACACTGGTTCAAGACATGTAAGATACTCCCTCTACATACAGGGGTTGGATTCAGGGATTTGAAATACAGCCATTTTGGGCAAAGAAATATTTACTTCAGGCATACATTGGTTCAGACCGTGTGAGATACCCCCTCTACATACAGTGGTTTAAATCAGGCTCTTAAAATACAGACATTTGAAATACAGCCATTTTGGGCAAAGAAATATTTACTTTAGGCCTACACTGGTTCAGGCCCGGTGAATTACTCCCTCTACATACAGGGGTTTGATTCTGGGATTTGAAATACAGCCATTTGAAATACAGCCATTTTGGGCAAATAAATATTTCATTCAGGCCTACACTGGTTCAGACCGTGTGAGATACACGCTTTACATACTGTTCTTCTATTCCACTATTAATTAAACACCCATTTAGGGCAAGATCCTAAATTCGAAAAATATGAGGAGAGCGTCAAATAAAGGACATGGCCCAGGTTGTGGTGCTGCTGGTGAAACCCCTTCCTCAGGTGCAAGTAGGCGACAAATCTTGAAGCGGTATTTGGTCGGGCCTAATGCTGCTCTACGAATGGTGAGGCCTGAACATGTACAGGCAATAGTAGATTGGGTTGCTGACAGTAAATCCAGTTCCTTCACATTGTCTCCCACCCAGTCTCCTGCTGAAAGACCACAGTTGGCACCTAAAGCCGATGTCCATCAGTCTTTCACCTCACCCCCTTGCAAATCAGCCAAGCGGTCTGAGCCCCAAGTCAAGCAGCAGTCTCTTCTGCTTTTTGATTACTCTATTAGCAGGGTTTCCCAGGGCCATCCATCTATCCCTACCCCAGAAGTGGAAGAGATTCCCAACCACTTATCTTTCAAGATGAGTACATGGGAGGACCATCGAAGCATGTCTCGGATGATGATGAAACACAGGTACCAACTGCTGGGGCTTTCGAAAGCGTGCAGACTGACAAGGAAGGCAGGGGTGAAAACTGGGTGGAAGATGATGTGGAGGACGATGAGGTCCCCGACCCCACATGGAATCAAGGTCATGCGAGTGACCAATCTAGTTTGGAGGAAGAGTCGGTGGTCGCACAGAGCCACCAGCACAGGAGAAGAGGGAGCAGGGAGCAAAAGCAGAGAGGCCGTCCTCTAGACAGTACGCCTCCTACTGCCCACTGCAGCAATGGACCAAGCACACCAAAGCCAGCTCCAAGGTGTTCCTTGGCGTAGCAGTTCTTCAGACAATGTACTGCTAACAAGACACAAGTGGTTTGCACGCTGTGCAATCAGAGCCTTAATCGAGGCATAAATGTTCTCAACCTGAACACAACCTGCATGGCCAGGCATTTAAGTGCAAAGCACGAGCTGCAGTGGAGTAGACACCTCATAAACCAAGAAAGGTCTCTGGCTCCTCCTGCTTCCTCTTCTGCTGCAGTCGCGGCCTCTTCATCCACCTCTCGAGAGACAATGCCACCTGCCACCCTGCAAACAGAGGATCTGCCAGCAACACCAACACCTGGGTCACCAAGCATCTACACAATGTCCCACGGAAGCGTTCAGCTCTCCATATCCCAAACACTGGAGAGGAAGTACCCCCCTACCCACCCACCCACGATCCCTAGCCCTGAATGCCAGCATTTCTAAATTACTGGCCTTGAAATGCTGTCATTCCGTATGGTGGAGACGGATAGTTTTAAAGGCCTTATGGCGGTGGCTCTCCCACAGAACGTCGTGCCCAGCCACCACTACTTTTCAGGGCGAGCCATCCCTTCCCTTCACAACCAAGTACTGGACAAAATCAGGCGTACACTGCGCAATGCCATCTGTGGTAAGGTGCACCTGACTATGGATACGTGGACCAGTAAGCACGGTCAGGGCCGTTATATCTCCATAACAGCACACTGGGTAAATGCAGTGGCGGCTTGGCCTGAGGAGGATAGCAGTTTGGCGCATGTCCTTCAACCACCGTAGATTGCAGGGCACTTCAGTTTGCCTCCTGTTGCTTCCTCCTCCTACTCTGCTTCCTCATCCTCTACCATCTCCTCATCCGGTCAGCATAACACTGTGAACCGAGAGCAAGGCAGGTGGTTTGACTCCGCAACCAGAAAAGAGTGCGTACGCAGAAGTTAAGATTAAGAAAATTGCATTTACTATAAATTAATAAAAGCAGGTTAACAGTAAAGTTACAGAGATAAAGACAAGCAAAATATTCAAAACAGTATAAACAATACAAGTCAGATACTGCAACAATTTTCACCTTTGCTGTGTCCGTATTCGCAGTGCGGACACTAAGAACTAACAGTCCCAGGAACTATCCCTAACTGACCCTAACTTTCAAGCGGGTGCGCACCCCCCTTATCCCAGTGGTCCAAGTGGACCTCTTACAGTTTGTGGAAGTGCACGGTGGGGCCCGATGTAGTCCTTTTTCTTTAACCAGTGCAGGATCCGCAACAAAGAAGTCCTCCTCAGCAGGCCGGAAAACCAGTTGAATATAATCCAGGATTATTACAGTTACTGTCCGGTACCTCGACAGCACTGTGAGTCTCTTTACTGTTTGGGGCAATCCACTCAGTCCAATGTCGGCTCCACAGGTTAGTTGCTGCACAGTCCTTTTTAACTTGGCTTCACTAAATGCACAGTTCCTTTATACTCCATCCGTCTCTAGACTGAAGTTCACACAGCTTGGCTGCACAGGAAAGTCCTTTAGTATCTCCACACACGTCTTACACAGCACAGAACTTGTTTTCTATCTTGCCAACATGGCAGCCGTTATAGTTCCAGTCTCTCTTCCTCTTTCTTCTTGCTCACACTGAGGCAGGCTGACATCATAAGGGGCATGTCACTTCAACACTTAACTGCTGCCTTAAAGAGCCAGTATCACATTAATGCATTTTCTCTATGGTAAACTTCAATGCAAATTGGTCCAATGCTGCCATCTACTGACCAAACGAATACTGCAGGCATTTACATTTATCTGTATTACTGAAATAGCATTATACATAAAATTTTAACACAGTTTACCAGGATAATGAAACTTAGAGACATTACATGACTGTTTCTTACAACACCTTCACCACTAACTTCAGCACAGCCAGGGGTAAATGACAGCAGGCAGTTTTAAAACTCATCTGTTTGGGGAACAAACCCCACACCGCGCACGAGCTGTAGACAACAGAGCGATGAGTGGTTCGTGCCAGTCAGCCTCAAGCCTGGCCTGGTGGTGTGCGATAATGAGCGAAATCTCGTAGCAGCTCTGGGACTAGCAGGTTTGACGCACATCCCTTGCCTGGCACATGTGCTGAATTTGGTGGTGCAGATTCCTTAAAAATTGCCCCGATATGTCAGAGCTGAGTTGCTCGGTGGAACAGCACCACTTCACCACCAATGACTAGGCCTCCATGCGAGACCTGTGTTCGTTGTTGCGCTGTTTCGAGTACTCCACCAACATGGCCAGTGCCGATAACACTGTTCTCAGCGATACTATCCCACTTCTATGCCCCCTTGAGAAAACGCTCCTGGCAGTGATGGAAGAGGATGTGGCACAGGAGGAGGAGGAGGAGGAAGAGGTATCATTTCGTAGGGTTTCCGGCCAGTCATTCCCAAGTGGCTCCGAGGGTGGGTTCCTGCACCCACAAACCCAAGGTACACAATTGTCCAGCCAGCGGCACAGTTCTGGAGGATGAGGAGGTGGAGGATGAGGAGATGGAGGAGGAGGAACCATGTTCACAGCAGGGTGTTACCCAAACCAGCTCATGGCCATTACTGGTGCGTGGATGCGGGGATACAGAGGACACAGACGATACACCTCCCACACAGGACAGCTTTTTGTTGCCTCTGGGCAGCCTGGCACACATGAGCGATTACATGCTGCAGTGTCTCCGCAACGACCGCCGAGTTGCCCACATTCTTACTTGTGCTGATTACTGGGTGGCCACGCTGCTGGATCCCCGTTACTAGGACAACGTACCGTCCTTAATTCCGTCACTGGAGCATGATCGTAAGATGCGCGAGTACAAGCGCACGCTGGTAGACGCGTTGCTGGTGGCATTCCCACCTGACAGCGGGGGCACAGTGGAAGCACAAGGCGAAGGCAGAAGACGAGGAAGAGGTCGCCAATGCAGCTGGAGCACCGCCAGCACCTCAGAAGGCAGGGTTAGCATGGCCGAAATGTGGAAAAGCTTTGTCAGCACGCCACAACAACCAGCACCACCAGCTGATATGGAACGTCTTAGCAGGAGGCAGCATTTCACCAACATGGTGAAGCAGTATGTGTGCACACGCCTACATGTACTGTATGACGGGTCTGCCTCCTTCAACTTCTGGGTCTCCAAATTGGGCACATGGCCTGAGCTTGCCCTTTACGCCTTGGAGGTGCTTGCCTGCCCCGCAGCCAGTGTATTATCTGAACGTGTGTTTAGCACGGCAGGGGGCGTCATCACAGACATGCGCAGCCGCCTGTCCACAGCTAATATGGACAAGCTCACCTTCATTAAAATGAACCAGGCATGGATCCCACAGGAATTGTCCGTACCTTGTGCAGAATAGACATTTATACCAACACTAACCCGCTATTGCTATACTGCAGCACATTGATCATTCTTGTATTTTGGATATTTCACACTCTTTTAGAGTGTACCCTAATTAAAAAAAAAAATATTAAAACCAAAAACCTGTGTTGGCTACCTCCTCCTCCTCCTTCGCCACTTCCACCTACACAGCTATGTCCACCGCCTCCTCCTAAATCAATTTTTTTATTTTATTTGTACATATTTTATTTTATATCATTTCACTACTTTGTCATTTACTTTTTTGGGTGAAATTCACAAATTTTTGGGTGTGATGGTACTGCTATACCATGTAGACAGGTAAAAAAAATATATATTTTTGTATGTTACATTTTTTGGGTGAAATTCACCAATTTTTGGGTTTAATCTACCCCTCCTCTACCTAGTTGACAGCTTAATAAATTTCAATAATTTTTCTTCAACATTTTCAGGTGAGAATAAACAATTTTTTTCTGTCCTAGACCCCTGCTCTACCAAGTAGACAGGTTAATAAATTTCACTAATTTTTCTGTTACATTCTTGGGTTCACATTATACAATTTTAGACGTGAATAAACACCTGCTATGCATAGGTGACAGGGAATACAATTTAATAAATTATTCAGTAATTAATGCGAGCCACATCCTTTCATTCAAAGCTTAAAGAGGACCTTTCACCAGGAAAAAGTATCTAAACTGACTATACAGAAGTGTAGAGCGGCGCCCAGGGATCCCCCTGCACTTGCTGTTATCCCCGGGCGCCGCTCCGTTCTCCGGTTATAGCCTCCGGTATGTTCCTAGTTAGGCTCCACCCAGGGGAACCTGCCGCGGTCTCCTTCTCCTATGCCATAGCACTGGCCAATTGCAGCGCTCAGCTCATAGCCAGGCTATGAGCTGAGCGCTGTGATTGGCCAGCGCTACAGCATAGGAGAAAGAGACGCCGACAGGTTCCCCTGGGTGGAGCCTAACTAGGAACATACCGGAGGCTATAACCGGAGAACGGAGCGGCGCCCGGGGATAACAGTAAGTGCAGGGGGATCCCTGGGCGCCGCTCGACACTTCTGTATAGTCAGTTTAGATACTTTTTCCTGGTGAAAGGTCCTCTTTAAACTTTAAAAAGTTGTCACACTTTTATGCTTTAATAATTCCTCCCATATTTCTACTCTATAATTTTAAATTTGAAAAAATTGATCCTCCCTTGGATGTGGTCTCTCTTTCTGACGCTCCCTCTCCGTCGTGGAACCCTGATTCCCCGCCACCCGTGATCGCCATGGTAGGTGCAGAAAAGAACATAGAAAGTTGATAGAGCAGATATCCAAATGGATGGTGGATGTCACTGGGGCACCTCTACATAGTTGACAGGAACATAAATAAATAAAAAAAATCATCAATTTTCTAATTTTGCTGGATAGAAACCCCTGATTTGCATAGGTGACAGGGACTTAATTCCTAAAATTCGTCTTTAATTGTTCCTTTCCTTCGATCCTTCTGCTTTAATAATTTCTCCCACATTTCCGCTTCATCCCATTGCAGATATTGACCTCCCTTGGATGAGGTCTTTCTTTCTCACACTCCCTCTCCGGCGTGCAACCCTGATTCGCCGATAACCGTGATGTTAGGCTAACAAAAGAACATCGAAAGTTGATAGAGAAGATATCCAAATGGATGGTGGATGTCACAGGGATGTGCAATCAGGCAGAAGTTAGCTAGAGTCAACAAAGCGGCAGCAGGGCCTCTCCTGGCTAATGTTTAAAAATCAAAATCACCAGTGACATTACCTATAATTTTTTATTAATCATTCCAATAACAGGGCATCTCAAGAGTCCTGTATTGTAATTTATCGTCACTACCTTCCGAGTCGGGAGTGGGTAATTGCTCCCCTCCTTAACTTGGAAACTTATCCTTTAATACTTTGTCCCACATTTGCGCTCGATTACATTTAATTTCATCCATTCACCTACCTTGCATGTAATATCCTTTTCTCAGGCTCCCTCTCCAACCTGGAACCCTGATTCCCCGCAAACCGTAATCACCATGGTAAGCGCAAAAAAAGTTGATAGAGCAGATATCAAATTGGATTGTGAACATCACTGGGACGTGCGACATGGTGGGGCAGTAAGTGTGCACACGCCTACAGGAACTGACTGACAGGGGTCAACCCCTTCAACTTCTGGGTCTCCAAATTTAGTACATGGCCTGATCTTGCCCTTTACGCCTTGGAGGTGCTGGCCTGCCCTGCAGCCAGTGTATTGTTTGAACGTGTGTTTAGCACGACTGCAGGGGGTTATCACAGGGTATATTTCCCAATGTTTTGGGATGTACCCTAATTTAAAAAAATTAAAAATTAAAACCAAAAACCAGTGTAGGCTTCCACTGCCGCTTCCACCTACACCGCCACATCCACCACCTCCTCAACCACCTACTCCATATGGACCTCGTCCTCCTAGATCAAGATTATTATTTTTACATATTTTATGTTATTTAAAGTCACTTCCCTATCCACATTTGTTTGCAGAGCACTTGCCATGCTCTTAACCACATTTTGATGCTATTTGCAGCCCTCTAGCCTTTTCAATCACATTTTTACAGCTATTTTAGTGCTCAAAAGTTCGGGTCCCCATTGACTTCAATGGGGTTCGGGTTCAGGGTCAAGTTCGGGTCAAGTTCGGGTCCTGAACTCAAACTTTTTTCTGAAGTTCGGCCGAACCCGTCGAACCCGAACATCCAGGTGTCCGCTCAATTCTAATTTTGAACAAAACCACAATATAACTGAAGAGTTTAACACTTGTATTGGACTGTCAGAAATGGAGCAAAGGCCGCAAAGGTACTTTATGGAAAAAAAAATATGAATTTTTCACCCACAGTTAGATGGATTAACTTTTTTTTTTTTTTCACTATAAGATTTGCAGTGCAGGCCAAAAAGGTTCTTTATGGACAAAAAAATATATATTTTTTTACCCACAGTGAAAGAGATGGATTTACTGATTCTATTTCACAATCAGATTTGCAGTGCAGGCCGCAAAGGTACTCTATGGGGATTTTTTTTTTTTCCCCCACAGTTAAACAGATGGATGTAACTGATTTTCTTTCACTATCACAAATGCAGTGCAGGGCGCAAATGTACTTTTTAGCAAAAAAATAATAATAATTTGTCCCCACAGAATCTAACAGATGGATTTATTTGGATTGTACTTTACTGAAAAAAATGTGAATATGTCACTCTCTGGGTCCTCAAACGCACAGACGGATTACCTATATTATTTTCCCTTCCCCTGGCACATATGCAGTGCAGGTTCACTTAAAAAATGGGTATATGTTGCCCACTGAAGTAAAAGAACAGGATTAAATGATTGTCCCTGGCACATATGCAGTGCTGGTGCACTGAACTTGCACAAAATAGCTGCTTACGCCCACCTAACTAACAGACGGATGCAACTTATTGTTCTGTGTCACTGGGCTCAGGGCACGGTACAAAAATGTTGCACTGCACCCACTCGCTATAGATCAGAGAGGAATTGCTGTTCCCTACCCAGGGTTCTCCTCCTAGAGATAGGAATGCAAATAAAAAGAGAAAAAAAATGAAATATAAAGGGGCATATGATTGCGATCATATGAGAGACAGGAAGAGCACAGCTATAATAGTTGATCATGGGGAAGTTAAAGAGGATATACCTACACTTGTCTTAACATACAGCAAACTGTTTGAAATAATTCAGCAAACAATTAAGAAATATTTGCCAATGCTTTATGATGATAATGTACTGTGCTGTATGTTGAGACAAGGATGTAGAATTGTTTCCAGAAGACCTCAAACTATAGGGAATGATATATCCCCCTCCATGTATATGCAACGGGCTAAACAAAAAGAGGATACCTGGCTCACTTATAAAGGTTTCACCAGGTGTGGAAGCTCACGCTGCCGCACTTGTACTTATGCACTTGTACTTATGCAGTGAATACGAAAACTTTCCATGATGCGAATAATTCCCATGTATACCCAATAACATCGTACATCAATTGTAATTTGATGGGGGTAGTATATGTTATCCCCTGTACAGCCTGTGAGATGATGTATGTGGGATGCACCACTAGAAAATTCAAAGTCCGAATTTTGGAGCATCTCAACTACATCAGTAATCCTGCCAGTGTGAACATATCCAATGCGGCTAAACACTTCATACACAAGCATGAACGTAAGGTGCAAAATTTTAGAGCTTTTGCGATTGAACAAGTGAGACTTGTTTAAAAAGAGGAGGTGATTTAAAGCGGTTGGTTAGATTGAGGGAGGCATTTTGGATTTTTAAGTTAGATACCAGACATCCGAATGGTCTTAATATGAAAAATGAACTTATGCATTTTTATTGACCATTCCATTTCGATCGATAATGGAGAAATAGGATTTGTTTATGTTGTAATAGCATATGCTACTAAATACACTTATGCATGATAACCTGTATCTGTATTTGCATTTGTAAGTTTTTATTTTTCATATGAAATGTTATATCAATTGTTTTGGTTATGGAATTTTCACATTATAAATACAGAATTATCGATTTCACATGGATGCTTATTGCATCTTCATTGTTGGACAATGTGAACAGTGCCTTACCTAGGGAGCAGAGGGCTCCACCGTTCCCTCTTTTCCCTTTCCCCGGCCTCCAGATGGGGGTGGAACCATGTGCTCCCAGACCAGTATGTAATCTCTGGAAAAGACACTGTTCGCAGTTAAGAATAAGAACTCTGTTCGAAAAAACGTAAATGTTTCTGCACTAGTGGGTGCATGTCATGTACATTATTTTCTACTGCCTGAATAAAGACGAGGATTTAGATACCAAGGAAACTTGAGTGCTGGAACTTTGTTTTACCACTAATGCTACATAGACTTGCCTGCCTGTTCCTTGTGAGCTGGACTTTTCTTTATGCATACTCTATTACAACTGTCTTCAGTTCCTGCTTGTTCTTGGGGCATTTTCCCTTCAGTTTTGTCTTCAACATGTAAAATGCATACTCAATCGGATTCAGGTCAGGTCATTGACATGGCCATTGCATAAAATTCCACTTCTTTCCCTTAAAAAACTCTTTGGTTGCTTTTGCAGTATGCTTTGGGTCATTGTCCATCTGCACTGTGAAGTGCCGTCCAATGAGTTCTGAAGCATTTGGCTGAATATGAGCAGATAATCTTGCCCGAAACACTTCAGAATTCATCTTGCTGCTTTTGTCAGCAGTCACATCATCAATAAATACAAGAGAACAAGTTCCATTGGCAGCCATACATGCCCATGCCATGACACTACCACCACCATGCTTCACTGATGAGGTGGTATGCTTAGGAGCATGAGCAATTCCTTTCCTTCTCCATACTGTTCTCTTCCCATCACTCTGGTACAAGTTGATCTTGGTCTCATCTGTTCATAGGATGCTGTTCCAGAAGGGTGTTTTCTTCACCAGGGAAAGAATTCTTCGGTCATCCACCACAGTTGTTTTCTGTGGTCTTCTGGGTATTTTGGTGTTGCTGAGCTCTTTGTGCATTCCTTCTTTTTACAAATGTTCCAAACAGTTGTTTTGGCCACGCCTTATGTTTTTTCTAATCTCTCTGATGGTTTTGTTTTGGTTTTTTTCAGCCTAATGATGGCTTGCTTCACTAATAGTGACAGGTCTTTGGATCTCATCTTTAGAGTTGACAGCAACAAATTCCAAATGCAAATAGCACACTTGAAATGAACTCTGGACCTTTTATCTGCTTATTGCAATTGGGATAATGAGGGAATAACACACACCTGGCCATGGAACAAATGAGAAGCCAGTTGTCCCATTACTTTTGGTCCCTTAACATGTGGGAGGCACATATAAAAACTGTTGCAATTCCTACACCGTTTCTTATTTGGATGTAAATACCCTCAAATTAAAGCTGACAGTCTGCAGTTAAAGCACATCTAGTTTGTTTCATTTCAAATCCATTGTGGTGGTGTATAAATATTTATGGACCTGACTGTATGTTAACAAAATGTCCTCCTTTGCCACAGAAAAAGCAAAATCTTTTCTTAACCCTAAAGTTTTTATCACCTGGTCCGTGAGTGACCTGCCCCAATTGCTTTGGCTCATCACCAGACATGAGCTCTAGTGTCTCTTTACTAAGAGTGTCAAAAGAGACCGCTTCCCCATATGTACTTCCCAGGCAAGAGGAACTTTAGATCTCTCCCTCAGGTGTCAATACGTACAGCTAAAAACATGGCCGCCTACAATGATTCTGGATTTTCGTGAAATGCCAAGGCGTCCTATAGGTTCTCAGACAGCCATTGACAAAATTGATGACGAAGAGCTGGGTCATTTCACTCTGTATCAGTTGCCCACCTCCTAAATTCAGAGCAATACGCCTCTGTAGAACGCTCTCCCAGTCGCAAACCACGCAACTTAAATTCGGCCAGGGAAAACTGATCTGGGTCATCGTAAATAAGTCCCAGAGCTCTGAAAAATTCCTCTACCGACCGGAGGAATTGTGATCCGCTTGGCAAGGACAAAGCCCAAGACTGAGCGTCACCTTTAACCCCTTGAGGACCGGGCTCATTTTCACCTTAAGGACCAGGCCACTTTTTGCAAATCTGACATGTGTCACTTTATGTGGTGATACCTTTTACTTATCCAGGCCATTCTAAGATTGTTTTCTCGTCACGTATTGTACTTCATGAAAGTGGTAAAATTGAGTCAAAAAAAACATTTTTATTTGTAAAAAAATTCTAAATTTACCAAGAATTTTGAAAAATGTGCAAAATTTCCAAATTTCTATTTCTCTACTTTTATAATAGATAGTAATACCTCCAAAAATTGTTATTACTTTACATTCCCCATCTGTCTACTTCATGTTTGGATCATTTTGTGAATGCCATTTTATTTTTTGGGGTATTAGAAGGCTTAGAAGTTTACAAGCAAATCTTGAAATTTTTCAGAAAATGTCTAAAACCCAGTTTTTCAGGACCAGTTCAGGTCTGAAGTCACTTTGTGAGGCTTATATAATAGAAACCACCCAAAAATGACCCCATTTTACAAACTACACCCCTCAAAGTATTCAAAACTGATTTTACAAACTTTGTTATCCCTTTAGGTGTTCCACAAGAATGAATGGAAAATAGAGATAACATTTAAAAATTTCACTTTTTGGGCAGATTTTAATCAATTTTTTCCAGTTACAAAGCAAGGGTTAACAGCCGAAAACAACTTAATATTTATGGCCCTGATTTTGTAGTTTACAGAAACACCCCTTATGTGTTTGTAAACTGCTGTACGGGCACACGGCAGGGCGCAGAAGGAAAGAAATGCCATATGATTTTTGGAAGGCAGATTTTGCTGGACAGTTTTTTTGACACCATATCCCATTTGAAGCCCCCCTAATGCACCCCTAGAGTAGAAACTCCAAAAAAGTGACCCCATTTTAGAAACTACACCCTTCAAGGTATACAAAACTAAATTTTACATACTTTTTTAACCCTTTAGGTGTTCCACAGGAATTAATGGAAAATAGAGATAACATTTCAAAATATCACTTTTTTGGCAGATTTTCCATTTTAATAATTTATTTTCCAGTTACAAAGCAAGGGTTAACAGCCAAAAATACCTCAATATTTATGGCCCTGATTCTGTAATTTACATAAACACCCCATATGTGGTTGGAAACTGCTGTACGGGCACACGGCAGGGCGTAGAAGGAAAGTAATGCCATGCGGTTTTTGGAAGGCAGATTTTGCTGAACTGTTTTTTTGACACCATGTCCCATTTGAAGCCCCCCTGATGCACCCCTAGAGTAGATTAGGTGATACCTAATATGTATACTTTTTCATGTAAGTTTTACAGAATGATTTTATTTTTTAAGCAAAAAAAAAATCATGTTTTAGTGTTTCCATAGTCTGAGAGCCATAGTTTTTTCAGTTTTTAGGCATGATTTTTGCGGGATGAGATGACGGTTTTATTGGCTTTTATTGGCACTATTTTGGTGTGCGTATAACTTTTTGATCGCTTGCAATTACACTTTTTGTGATGTAAAGTGACAAAAAAATGGCTTTTTTTGCACTGTTTTTATTTTTATTTTTTATGGTGTTCACCTAAGGGGTTAGGTCATGTGATATTTTTATAGAGCAGGTTCTTACGGACGCAGCGATACCTAATATGTATTTTTTTTATTTTTTATTTTACTTTAACACAATAACAGCATTTAAAAAATCATGTGTCTCTATAGTCTGAGAGTCATATTTTATTAACTTTTTGGGCGATTGTCTCATGTAGGGGCTAATTTTTTGCGGGATGAGGTGCCGATTTGATTGATTTGATTGATTTTTGGTGTACATACTACTTTACTGATCACTTTTATTACTTTTTTTTGGAAGTAAAATTTCATTTCAATTTCATCATAGTTTTAATAAAAAAATTTATGGCGTTCACCGTGCGGGGTAAGCAACATGACCGTTTCATAGATCAGGTCATTACAGACGCGGTAAAATCAAACATGTGTAGCGCATTTTATTATTTTTAATTTTCAGTGATAAATGTGTGTTTTTTTCTTTTTACTTTTTTCTCTATTTTTAATTTTTTTGACACAGACCCACTTGGTTCTGATCCAGTGGGTCTGATGTCTGTATAATACAATACAGTACACTATATAGTGTACTGTAGTTTATTGTGACTTCACACTTAGTCTAAATAGACTTCTGCTTTTAGCAGTAGTCTGATCAGACTTAGCCATACCATGGCAAGCCGGAAGCCTGTGAACATCACCCGCTGCCACAACAGAGCAGTGGGTGATGGGGAGGGTTAAACGGCTGACATCACAGCACAGATGTCAGCCGTTTCAAGCAGAGTGTCAGCAATGTGCTGACACTCTGCTAAAACCTCTCGGCCATCCTAGAAATGAAAGGGGGTGGGCGGGATGATGAGCGCACGTGCCCCCCGCACCACCCACATCGCCTGCACCCCGCACAGCCCGCCGGAAAAAAATGAGAACTGGGGGGGGGGGGTTAAAAATTAAAATAATAATTTTGAAGTTTAGAAAGGGCTGCAAACCGCAGGTCTGAATTAACCTGTGGTTTGCAGCGTTCGCCGATACGGGGGTGGGGGTCACATGTCCCCCGTCGGCATTGTCACAGAGTGCCTGTCGGTGATTGGAAATACACCGAGAGTACAGGTATGCTCTGTGTCCTTAAGTACCGGGACATCAGGGCGTAATTAAATAATAATCCCCACTTTTTGACTCTTGTCCCCAGAAGAGTTAGGGCGTAGTTTAAAATATAATTTGCACAAATCCCTGAACCGAACAAAGTTGTCCCCCTATCCAGGAGACTGACCTTAGGTTCAGGGCAGGCTTGGTTCCCACTGCCGGAACCCACCACCTGTGGTCTCTGTGGTCTCTGAAATTCCCACGGAGGTCAGCTATCTCCAAAGACAGCCCCTGCATGTGATCGACCAGTGCAGAAACAGTATCCATAGCTGCTCTGAAAAACACAAAGGATAACTTTTTTGGGGTGGTTTATAATGTCACAGGTTTCATAAACTGTAGAAGTACTTCCCGTATTTTTCGCTTTATAAGACACACTTTTCCCCCCTCAAAAGTGGGTGGAAAATGGCCGTGCGTCTTATAAAGAGGATACTTCGCTGGCCGCGCTGTGCAGCATAGCGGCCAGCGAAGTATCCTCTTTATAAGACGCACGTATCAGTGTGGAGGGAGGAGGCGGGGACACTCATGGCGTGACCCGGTGAAGTGACTCTACTCTGATGGAGGGAGGAGGCGGAGACACTCATGGTGGGGCACGGTGCAGTGACTCTACTCTAATACACCGGGCGCCGCAACTGTTAAGTACATTCAATCCGATCCATATCTTAATGTATAGCGCACTGTTCTGTACTTACCGTAGTACCGTATGTATAGCATTAAGATGGCGCAGACCGGCAGCTCCCTCGGTCATGCGCCGCCTGCCCCGCCTGCTGCAGCTCCCTTCTCATGCGCGGCCTGCCCCGCCTGCCTGTTCATTCATAAAGTGAGATAAGCAGGCGGGCAGGCGGCGCATGAGGAGGGAGCTCCGGCAGGTGGGACAGAGCGGCACATGACCGATTGAGCTGCTGGCCTGCGCCGTCTTAATGCTATACATACGGTACTACAGTAAGTACAGAACAGTGTGGTATACATTAAGATATGGATTAGATTGAATGTACTTAACAGCTGAGGGGCCCGGTGTATTAGAATAGAATCACTGCACTGTGCCCTGTCATGAGTGTCTCTGCCTCCTTCCTCCACACTGATGCATATGATGGGGGAATCTGTAGATGACTCTTATGGGGATCTGTGGATGACTTAAGTGTCATCCACAGAGCCCAATAAGTGTCATCCACAGATCCCCCATCAGTGTAATCCACAGATCCTCATCAGTGTCATCCACAGATCCCCCCATAACAGTGCATCATCCACAGATCCCCCATAACAGTGCGGCATCCACAGACCACCATTAGCTCAAAATCTACCAAAAGCACACCTTTTTTTTTCTTATTTTCCTCCTCAAAAACCTAGGTGTGTCTTATCATCAGGTGCATCTTATAAAGCGAAAAATAGGGTATGTAGTATACAAACCGGATTCCAAAAAAGTTGGGACACTATACAAATCGTGAATAAATACTGAATGCAATGATGTGTAGGTGCCAACTTCTAATATTTTATTCAGAATAGAACATACATCACGGAACAAAAGTTTAAACTGAGAAAGTGTACCATTTTAAGGGAAAAATATGTTAAATCAGAATTTCATGGTGTCGACAAATCCCCAAAAAGTTGGGACATGGCCATTTTCACCACTGTGTGGCATCTCCCCTTCTTCTTACAACACTCAACAGACGTCTGGGGACCGAGGAGACCAGTTTCTCAAGTTTAGAAATAGGAATGCATTCTTGTCTAATACAGGCCTCTAACTGTTCAATCGTCTTGGGCCTTTTTTGTTGCACCTTCCTCTTTATGATGTGCCAAATGTTCTCTATAGGTGAAAGATCTGGACTGCAGACTGGCCATTTCAGTACCTGGATCCTTCTCCTACGCAGCCATGATCTTGTGATTGATGCAGAATGTGGTCTGGCATTATCTTGTTGAAAAATGCAGGGTCTTCCCTGAAAGAGATGACGTCTGGATGGGAGCATATGTTGTTCTAGAACCTGAATATATTTTTCTGCATTGATGGTGCCTTTCCAGACATGCAAGCTGCCCATGCCACACGCACTCATGCAACCCCATACCATCAGAGATGCAGGCTTCTGAACTGAGCGTTGATAAGAACTTGGGTTGTCCTTGTCCTCTTTGGTCCGGATGACATGGTGTCCCAGATTTCCAAAAAGAACTTTGAATCATGACTCGTCTGACCACAGAACAGTCTTCCATTTTGCCACACTCCATTTTAAATGATCGCTGGCCCAGTGAAAACGCCTGAACTTGTGGATCTTGCTTAGAAATGGCTTCTGCTTTGCACTGTAGAGTTTCAGCTGGCAACGGCAGATGGCACGGTGGATTGTGTTCACTGACAATGGTTTCTGGAAGTATTCCTGAGCCCATTCTGTGATTTCCTTTACAGTAGCATTCCTGTTTGTGGTGAAGTGTCGTTTAAGGGCCCGGAGATCACGGGCATCCAGTATGGTTTTACGGCCTTGACCCTTACGCACAGAGATTGTTCCAGATTCTCTGAATCTTCGGATGATGTTATGCACAGTTGATGATGAGAGATGCAAAGTCTTTGCGATTTTTCGCTGGGTAACACCTTTCTGATATTGCTCCACTATCTTTCTGAGCAACATTGTGGGAATTGGTGATCCTCTACCCATCTTTGCTTCTGAGAGACACTGCCACTCTGAGAAGCTCTTTTTATACCCAATCATGTTGCCAATTGACCTAATTAGTGTTAATTGGTCTTCAAGCTCTTCGTTATGCTCAAATTTACTTTTTCCAGCCTCTTAATGCTACTTGTCCCAACTTTTTGGGAATTTGTTGACACCGTGAAAATTTGAATCAACATATTTTTCCTTTAAAATGATACATTTACTCGGATTAAACGTTTGATCTGTCATCTATGTTCTATTACAAATAAAATATTGACATTTGCCATCTCCACATCATTGCATTCAGTTTTTATTCACGATTTGTATAGTGTCCCAACTTTTTTGGAATCCGGTTTGTATGTTTTGATGTGTGATTGTGGCCACTTCTATGTGGGAAAGACCATCAGATGTGTATTCCAGAGGATCAGGGAACACTTTAACTCTATAAAGACGGGAAAAGCTTGCACCAGACTAATTGACCATGTTAGAAAGGTACATGGAGGTAATGTGGAAGCACTGCAGTTTGCTGGGATAGAGACTGGCCCATACCCAGTTCAGGGAGGAGACAGACACTGCACCCTTTTGCAAAAAAAAGAAGCAAAGTGGATCATTTGTACAGGAGCAACAGGTCAGCTTGGTCTGAATGACCGCAATGATTTAAATGCGTTTTTGTAATGCTGTATCTCTTTGTTGTAATATGTTGATTAATTTTCTCTTGTCTGCATGGCACCTGGTTGTTGTGGATCTCCATGGCAACAAAAGCAGAATAGTAGGTGTGGACTAATGGGCTATAAGCTGCGGTGCCCTTAATAGGATAGGTTCAAACTCCTTGATGCAAAATACAGAAAGTTACCGGTACCGTGCTAATTCTAAAGCAATATATGGAAATGTTGATTACTGAGAACCACAAAGAACAATGAGCCAAATTTGTAATCTGTTACAAAGTGAAAATCACAGGTCCATAATGCATTTGTGCATAGACGGATCTCACAAGTCTATATTCAACACGTGGAATTTTCCAATAACCCTTTTGCTTGGCTGCGCATATACAAAGACAGCTGCCTCACGTCTAATGTTCCATATGCGATAGACCTGTTGTCCGCCTCCAATATGTAATGAGATTTCCCTTTGTAGCACCAACCGCTTGCTCCGAACCAATCTGGATTACCTTTATAAAGGACAGAAAAAGATGGTGCAATACCCTCAGGGTATAGAGGTAAGAAAGTTTTATTCTACTTACAAAAATGTAGTTTTCACATGCGTATAAAATGCCCGACCCGGGTTTCGCACTTAGCTTCGTCAGGGGCTGCGGTGAGGACGCCGCCAAAGGTCAACAGATATACAGACGTGGACAAAATTGTTGGTACCCTTTGGTCAATGAAAGAAAAAGTCACAATGGTCACAGAAATAACTTTAATCTGACAAAAGTAATAATAAATTAAAATTCTATAAATGTTAACCAATGAAAGTCAGACATTGTTTTTCAACCATGCTTCAACAGAATTATGTAAAAAAATAAACTCATGAAACAGGCATGGACAAAAATGATGGTACCCCTAACTTAATATTTTGTTGCGCAACCTTTTGAGGCAATCACTGCAATCAAACGCTTCCTGTAACTGTCAATGAGACATCTGCACCTCTCAGCAGGTATTTTGGCCCACTCCTCATGAGCAAACTGCTCCAGTTGTGTCCGGTTTGAAGGGTGCCTTTTCCAGACTGCATGTTTCAGCTCCTTCCAAAGATGCTCAATAGGATTGAGGTCAGGGCTCATAGAAGGCCACTTTAGAATAGTCCAATTTTTTCCTCTTAGCCATTCTTGGGTGTTTTTAGCGGTGTGTTTTGGGTCATTGTCCTGTTGCAAGACCCATGACCTGCGACTGAGACCAAGCTTTCTGACACTGGCTAGTACATTTCTCTCTAGAATTCCTTGATAGTCTTGAGATTTCATTGTACCCTGCACAGATTCAAGACACCCTGTGCCAGACGCAGCAAAGCAGCCCCAGAACATAACAGAGCCTCCTCCATGTTTCACAGTAGGGACAGTGTTCTTTTCTTGATATGCTTCATTTTTTCGTCTGTGAACATACAGCTGATGTGCCTTGGCAAAAACTTCGATTTTTGTCTCATCTGTCCACAGGACATTCTCCCAGAAGCTTTGTGGCTTGTCAACATGTAGTTTGGCATATTCCAGTCTTGCTTTTTTATGATTCGTTTTCAACAATGGTGTCCTCCTTGGTCGTCTCCCATGTAGTCCACTTTGGCTCAAACAACGACGGATGGTGCGATCTGACACTGATGTTCCTTGAGCATGAAGTTCACCTTGAATCTCTTTAGAAGTCTTTCTAGGCTCTTTTGTTACCATTCGGATTATCCGTCTCTTAGATTTGTCATCAATTTTCCTCCTGCGGCCACGTCCAGGGAGGTTGGCTACAGTCCCATGGATCTTAAACTTATGAATAATATGTGCAACTGTACTCACAGGAACATCTAGTTGCTTGGAGATGGTCTTATAGCCTTTACCTTTAACATGCTTGTCTATAATTTTCTTTCTGATCTCTTGAGACAGCTCTTTCCTTTGCTTCCTCTGGTCCATGTCGAGTGTGGTACACACCATATCACCAAACAACACAGTGATTACCTGGAGCCATATATATAGGCCCAATGGCTGATTACAAGGTTGTAGACACCTGTGATGCTAATTAGTGGACACACCTTGAATTAACATGTCCCTTTGGTCACATTATGTTCTGTGTTTTCTAGGGGTACCATCATTTTTGTCCATGCCTGTTTCATGAGTTTATTTTTTTACATAATTCTGTTGAAGCATGGTTGAAAAACAATGTCTGACTTTCATTGGTTAACATTTATAGAATTTTAATTTATTATTACTTTTGTCAGATTAAAGTTATTTCTGTGACCATTGTGACTTTTTCTTTCATTGACCAAAGGGTACCAACAATTTTGTCCACGTCTGTATAACAATCCTTAACCCCGGAACAAGTACGGACTTCCGTTTGTCCGGCAATATATTAAAACATTATAAAATATATAAATACTAAAATGCTAAAAGATTAGCTCTAATAACTTGCATAACACCATAATAAAACAACCATAGAATACAATCAGTATAAAATAGCATTAAATATTTTCAAAACTTGCTTACAAATAAAACATATATAATATTATATTCTGGGTCAGATCATGCAGACAGATGTAATATCCCATTCAATATTATGTCCATATGGCTGCAATGTATTCATATCATAAATCCATTGAGCCTCCCTTTTGTTAATCTGTGTGGCGGGATTGCCTCCTCGCCAGTGACGTTTCACTAATTCCACACCACAGAATTTAAGGCCAGTAGGATATTTTTGATGGAACTTTTTATAATGTGCGGAGACACTATGAGTCTCGAGTCCCTTTCTGATATTTTTAATATGTTCGGCAACTCAGACTTTTAATTTCCTCAGTGTTCTCTCAATATACTGGAGACCACACGGACACTCCAGCATATAGATAACTCCCATCGATTCACATGAGATGTTACCACTAATATTTTTAGAGATAGATTTGGAGGTAGACACAATATCATCTTTTTTACTCGTTTTTTTATCCTCTCTTGAGCGGTTTCTGCAACATAGACAGAAGCCGCACCAAGTGAAGCCATTGCGCAATTTGGGTGTATCCGAAGACTCTCTCACATAGCTATGCACAATGCGGTTTCTGACAGTGGGGGCTCTTCTAAATATGAAAGGCGTTTTTTTGGGAATGAGCTCTCCTATGACCGGATCATTCAGCAAAACCTTCCAGTTATTTTGGATTATTCTTTTAATATGGGGGCAATTAATAGAATAGGTGGCTGAAAAGGCAAATTTATATTTTTCTTTATTCTGTATTCTATGTTCCTCAGACACCTTCCCTTTGATACCTGTAAAGGGGGAATATTAATCACCAATATTATGCGAATATCGGTAATTAATATTCCTAAATAGGAGGAACCGTCTAGTGATGACTCCGCCTATTTATGCCTTTATATAACAATTAACACAATACTTTCGCTATGCTTTACACTAATCACTAATGCTAGCTGCATGCGCCTTACTAACTCGCTACCGCTAACAAGTACACGCTACACAAAGGGTACAAATATAACGGTATTTATTTAACACACTAAGCACGCAATACACTAACAATACACAGCACTACACATATACAATAACTACACTACACGTTTCCAAATTCCACCCACAAACTAACTATACAATACACACATACAAGTATAACAACCCACCCGCCTAGCTCTATACTGTCCCTACGGGGTTACAAGAGGGTTAAACAACACAATGCCTCTGCAGGGGTTAATATCTGCAGGCCATGAAATACAGATACGGTTTATTTGCAGAGCAGCTGCATGCTCAACAGTCTTAGGTTTGTTTGCAGAGCAGAGGCATGCTCTACAGCACAGCAGTGCAGGGGTTAACCAGGGGATGCAGGAAGGGGATGATACAGGGGTGATGCAGGGGTTAACAGGGATCAGGGCATTAGGGGTGGTAGGAGGGTTGTGTGGTGGAGGGTCAGGGGTTAACCAGGGGAAATGGGGGTATGGCAGGGGTTAACCAGATACTTATGGTTTGTTGCTCCAGATGGGGGACGGCACGGCTCTTCTCCTGAGCGCAGGGGGGGGGGGGTCCGGTCCTCCTTCCAGCAGTTTGGGGTCCGGTCGGGCGCTCTGCTTCCAGGTGTATGAAGGGGGTTCGGCCGGGCTCTTCAGCCGGAGGGGGCGGGAGCCGCGCTGTACTGAGACGCTGATTGCGCTCTCAAGGTGGGGGCCCGATCTTCCGGAGCGCAGGACGCGCTCTCCTTTACATGGGGGCCCTGACCCTAACTATCCTCTGGAGTGCCGGGCCGCCGGATATTTAAACCCGGCCGCCCGCACTCCCGCGCTGCGCCGCCCACCAGGGGGCGCGCGCGCGCCCCCATCATACACGTGGGCCGGCGTAGTGATATGACGTCACTGCGCCGGCCCGCACATCGGGGACGTGCTGCAGACAGGCGGGAGATCCTTTGATCTCCCGCCTGTAGCTCTCAGCATTCCGGACATCGCAATGGTAATTGCGATGCCGGAATGCACATAATAGAGGGAGCGGAGGTGTCTCCTCTCTCTCTATTATGTTTAATTATCTCCAGCAGAGCTGCAGATAATTAGAACAAAAGGATTCAAATTTATTAGAATTTGAATCCTTTTGAGGTCACCAGAATGACCGGACCTTATCCGGTCATCCTGGCGCCTTTACTCAGAATACATCAATGTGAATGCTTGGGCCACATTCACATTGATGCATCTGGGTCCATGTAGGGGGGGGTTTATATGGTATGGGGATAAGATAAGGGGGCATAATATGATACAGGGGGCATCATATGATATATATATATATATATATATATCTCTTAAGGGGGCACATACATATATATCAGGGAGCACAAGCCCCTACAATATGAGAGGGCACAAGCCCCTACAATATAAGGGGGCACATATTTCCCACAGGGGCCACCATGAGCCCCTGGGGATCATCATGGGCAGATGTGCGCAGATGCTGGGCACATCTGCGCACATCGTCCCATGATGCTGTGGTTGATGTATGCTCATATATACCATACATGCCCGCACTTGTTTGCAGGCATGCATGGATATATATGCATACGTCTCAACCGTTCCTCAACAATACCTAAATTTTCTAACTTGATTTCTTCCTTTTGATTTAGTAGAACTTCCTTTTTATATCCCTTTTCTACGAATCTATTCACTGTAATATCGCTTTGCATCTCGTAATCCTCAATACTGGTACAGTTTCTTTTTATGCGTTTTAGTTGTTCCTTCGGCACATTACAGATCCACGGTTCATGATGGCAGCTACTTCTTTCGATATAACCATTTCGGTCAGTGGGTTTAAAATAAGTGACAGTTTTTATCTTTCTCTCATCTACCCTGATCTCAAGATCTAAAAAGTGTATAGTATTTCTACTAACATCATGGGTAAAATGAATGTTCCACTTATTCACATTAATTTGGGATATAAACCCCATTAACCCTATTTCCGTCCCATACCAGATACCAATCCAATCGTCTATGTACCTTCTCTAAAGTTGGAGACTACCACCCTCCAACTCATCCTTAATGATCGGATCAATATTAAACTGTTCCCAATAGGACATAAATAAATTGGCGAAACTGGGTGCGAATTTCGCACCCATCGCCACACCAGACACCTGTAGAAATAACTCTCATCATACCAGAAGTAATTGTGCCCTAGGCAATACTGTATACAATCCAGAATAAAGATTCTTTGTTCTTCACACATTTGATCATCTCTATTCAGATAAAATCTTATCGCCTCCATAGCTATATCATTTGGTATGATAGTATATAATGAGGTAACGTCTAATGTCATCAGGATAGCATTTTCAGGAATGTCATTAACATCTTTCAAAACCTCCAGAATATGCCCTGTATCCCGTAGGTAAGAAGGTGTGGTAGTCACATATTTTTGTAAAAAGATGTCTATATATTCCGATACGCGACTAGTTTTTGCAGCCAAGCAAAAGGGTTATTGGAAAATTCCACGTGTTGAATATAGACTTGTGAGATCCGTCTATGCACAAATGCATTATGGACCTTTGATTTTCACTTTGTAACAGATTACGAATTTGGCTCATTGTTCTTTGTGGTTCTCAGTAATCAACATTTCCATATATTGCTTTAGAATTAGTGCGGTACCCGTAACTTTCTGGATCTCCATGGCAACCTGATGCCGGGGTATAAGAGGTCAGCACGTATGGGCGTGCATCTGTAGTGGCCTGAGGAAGCACGATCACTCGTGTGTGAAACGGCCGTCGCCACTGGTATGTAAATCTGGCTATCTGCTACCTTGCCGCATGAAGCACTTGTCTGCTTGAAATAAAGAAGCAAATGAACCATTGCTGAGTGCTGCCTATTTTTTCTTCATCTCAGTTTCGCAAGATATACTATAAAACCACTTTGTAAAAAAGATACACATTGTATGATCTAGCTCCTGGAAAATATTTCATACTCAAAATTTTGAAATGTATGAACTATTAAAATAATTATCTTACTTCTATTCATCTTAACAGTCAGCAGAAGAAAAAAGCTGAGACTGCAAACTTAAGTTGTAAAGTTGTAAACTGATCGTCTAAATGCCAGAGGCAGATGTTCTAGCAGATTATTCTCTCTGGCACAGCTATGTTTGGATGTAATACATTTACATAGTGGCTTTAAAACTGTAATACATACAGACGTGGACAAAATTGTTGGTACCCTTTGGTCAATGAAAGAAAAAGTCACAATGGTCACAGAAATAACTTTAATCTGACAAAAGTAATAATAAATTAAAATTCTATAAATGTTAACCAATGAAAGTCAGACATTGTTTTTCAACCATGCTTCAACAGAATTATGTAAAAAAATAAACTCATGAAACAGGCATGGACAAAAATGATGGTACCCCTAGAAAACACAGAACATAATGTGACCAAAGGGACATGTTAATTCAAGGTGTGTCCACTAATTAGCATCACAGGTGTCTACAACCTTGTAATCAGCCATTGGGCCTATATATATGGCTCCAGGTAATCACTGTGTTGTTTGGTGATATGGTGTGTACCACACTCGACATGGACCAGAGGAAGCAAAGGAAAGAGCTGTCTCAAGAGATCAGAAAGAAATTATAGACAAGCATGTTAAAGGTAAAGGCTATAAGACCATCTCCAAGCAACTAGATGTTCCTGTGAGTACAGTTGCACATATTATTCATAAGTTTAAGATCCATGGGACTGTAGCCAACCTCCCTGGACGTGGCCGCAGGAGGAAAATTGATGACAAATCTAAGAGACGGATAATCCGAATGGTAACAAAAGAGCCTAGAAAGACTTCTAAAGAGATTCAAGGTGAACTTCATGCTCAAGGAACATCAGTGTCAGATCGCACCATCCGTCGTTGTTTGAGCCAAAGTGGACTACATGGGAGACGACCAAGGAGGACACCATTGTTGAAAACGAATCATAAAAAAGCAAGACTGGAATATGCCAAACTACATGTTGACAAGCCACAAAGCTTCTGGGAGAATGTCCTGTGGACAGATGAGACAAAATCGAAGTTTTTGCCAAGGCACATCAGCTGTATGTTCACAGACGAAAAAATGAAGCATATCAAGAAAAGAACACTGTCCCTACTGTGAAACATGGAGGAGGCTCTGTTATGTTCTGGGGCTGCTTTGCTGCGTCTGGCACAGGGTGTCTTGAATCTGTGCAGGGTACAATGAAATCTCAAGACTATCAAGGAATTCTAGAGAGAAATGTACTAGCCAGTGTCAGAAAGCTTGGTCTCAGTCGCAGGTCATGGGTCTTGCAACAGGACAATGACCCAAAACACACCGCTAAAAACACCCAAGAATGGCTAAGAGGAAAAAATTGGACTATTCTAAAGTGGCCTTCTATGAGCCCTGACCTCAATCCTATTGAGCATCTTTGGAAGGAGCTGAAACATGCAGTCTGGAAAAGGCACCCTTCAAACCGGACACAACTGGAGCAGTTTGCTCATGAGGAGTGGGCCAAAATACCTGCTGAGAGGTGCAGATGTCTCATTGACAGTTACAGGAAGCGTTTGATTGCAGTGATTGCCTCAAAAGGTTGCGCAACAAAATATTAAGTTAGGGGTACCATCATTTTTGTCCATGCCTGTTTCATGAGTTTATTTTTTTACATAATTCTGTTGAAGCATGGTTGAAAAACAATGTCTGACTTTCATTGGTTAACATTTATAGAATTTTAATTTATTATTACTTTTGTCAGATTAAAGTTATTTCTGTGACCATTGTGACTTTTTCTTTCATTGACCAAAGGGTACCAACAATTTTGTCCACGTCTGTATAGTAATTTTGCACCTGATTTTCTAAATCTTGTAAACATGCAAAGCGACTATTTATATGCAATTAACGTCTGGTTTATTTTGATCCGTAGGAGATGTAAAATGGTTACAGGTACGAATTCATATAACTTAGAAGTATAAGAGGGTAATGGTAAGTTGACAAACCCATTGTAAGACTGTACCTTTTGTTGTTTTATAATTCTGCTCCCTTCCCAGCAAACTTCCATCCATTTACATGGAAAAGTGTGAATGAGACTGATTAAAACCTAACACTAAGAGAACTAAAGGTTCTTCACCACAATTTAATATGGAATGCTTATTTTGCCATCAGACTATAGGCCCTATTATAATCCAAAAACAAACACAAAACCTTATGAACATCAATTATGTAGGCGTGTCCCTTCACTGAAACCCAAACCTACAAAAATATGTGTAAAAAAAGAACAGGTGGCTCAGCTCCAATCCTAATGGAGTCAGGTTCTCACATATATGTTTACCCCTATAAACAAAATGCAAAATAAGTATATGTATAAACGGGCACTCAGGCCATAGGGAGTTGCATCAAATTTATAAATTTTATAAACATATCACCATAAAACCTATAACATTAAAACATATAACATTAAAAACAAATCATTTCATGTTATAATCGAATAGTCGACTGATGAAGATAAATGATCAAACAATAAATCGAATGAATAATTAAAAAAAATCGATTGATGGAAATCACCAGAAACCACATGAGTATAAAGAGTCCTCCAAATTCTATTCCCAGTGGTGACGTGTATGACCACTTACATTCTCATTAATAGGATGTATAACCACTCATAACTTGGTATGATTACCGTATAAACTCTAGCGTTACAGGCAGTCATATGAGAAGGAGGCAGGCAAACATATAAAAAGAGGAAGAGCAGTCTTTTTACCGTATCGTCACCACTTCCCGGTGGTTGTTCGGTTGGACAGACTCCACGCCTGGTCGGCAAAGATTTCTTTTGCTGTACAAGCAGCAGTAGCTCAGTTTAAATTCACGCTTTATTGGTGTATTGCATTAAGTCGGAAATAAGTCAAAACTTTTGAATGTTGATCACGTGTTTTGTGACGTCTCAAGTGGTGTCCCGCGTGATTCTTGTACGTCACCTATTCAAAATTACAGTGCGCTGTTTCTCATCTGTGATTTCTATTGTTAGATTGCCATACGCGTTTCAAGGTTGCAAGCCTCTTCTTCAGTGGCTAATTTAAATCTCTATATGTGGCAGTCCATATTTTATATGGTGTTAAGGAGGTGGGGTTGAATCATCCATTGGTCAAGGTTTAACTAGGAGGAGTGGTTTCAGCTGTTCTATAATATGGTTCTTCTTGTCTCATCAGTCGACATTTGAAACACAAGTGTTAAATTAGAATAGTATTCAAAAATGTTACAAAAGAGGGGTATAGTGTAGGGATAACAAAAAAATCGCATCAGAAGCATACATGTGATATCTGTGCGATTAATATACCACTTGTATCCCATCAATATAGACATAGCATATTTAAAGGGCTTCTGTCACCCCACTAAACCTTTTTTTTTTTTTGCTTACTTATAATCCCTACACTGCGATTTATGGCTACATGATCAAATTAATCATTTTGGTCCTGTAGATTTAGTTTAAAACAAGCTTTTAAAATATGCTAATTACCTTGCTACCAGCAAGTAGGGCGGCTACTTGCTGGTAGCAGCCGCATCCTCCGATCGTAAAGACACCCCCTCCACATTGTGATTGACAGGGCCAGGGAACGGGATCGTTCTCTGCTGGCCCTGCCTGTTTGCATTTAAAATCAACATTAAAATCTTGCGCCAATTGAAGACAGCAGGTACGGCCACGGCGCAGGCGCAAGATTTTAAATGCAAACAGGCAGAGCCAGCAGAGAACGATCCCGTTCCCTGGCCCTGTCAATCACAATGTGGAGGGGGCGTCTTTACGATCGGAGGATGCGGCTGCTACCAGCAAGTAGCCGCCCTACTTGCTGGTAGCAAGGTATTTAGCATATTTTAAAAGCTTGTTTTAAACTAAATCTACAGGACCAAAATGATTAATTTGATCATGTAGCCATAAATCGCAGTGTAGGGATTATAAGTAAGCAAAAAAAAAAAGGTTTAGTGGGGTGACAGAAGCCCTTTAAAGGGGACATTGTGGTGGGATTGATTATTCTGATATGGTCTAATACTTAGAGAAAATTTATTTTGAGGAGAGTAATATATAAAAGGGTTTCTTTGAAATCCTTCCTCATAGAATTTTAACTCAGATCATTTTACCAGATCTTTCCCATCACCAACATATTTTAGTAAAATGTGATAAAATGTCCAACAGAGGATCTCTATATCGATTGGAATAAGAAATAACACAGATTCGCATAAAAACGCATCAAAAACGCACATCGATATTTGAGTGATTTATATATAATCTCTATATCGTCATTCCAAACTACCCTAAACTAAGTTTCAAATTGATCTTAGGAGGATAACATGATTAATTATCTCCAAGAAGAGAACCTTGGACCATTTTTTCAAAATTTCTCCAATTTTTTTTCAAGATTTCTCAAAATTTTCCCAAAAGATTTTTGGGGGAGACTTTTAAGATTTCCAGTGGATCTTCTACATATTCTCCAGGGATTCTAATAGTTTTAACAATTTTAGAGAAACCTGATTTGCAGAGGCAGAAAATGTTTGTAGAAAAAGATGGTTTATAAAATGAGGTATCCCCAAACCTACAAAAATTGCTCACAAAGGAGCACAAAGACACAATGCTCAAATGAGTATAATAAATTATTTTCCCCTTTTTTGGTGTGCTCCCATAAGAGACAATATAGACATTTGGAGCTGTATTGAAGATAAATGCAGAAAGGTGGAAACATATATATTTGAAGACGATCACAATATACATACACCCAATGTCACACAAAGGTCAAGAAGAGAAGTATTCAGAGAATTAGAAAATGTATTACATAAACAACTGAACCAATACTTAAAGAATGAACACATACCTAAAGGTTTAAATCTAACAAAAAATCCAGCACAAGACTTATTTAACGAAAGTTTCAACATAGAATAGAACACATTCCTTAAAAAAAAATCGATTATACTTATACAAATGATAATAAAAAGAAGAACTCAAATCTTGAGGAAACTATAGAACAAATCAATACACTAAAAACCTAGATTGAAACTTTTAACCAAGATGAGGACTTCAACGAATGGCAACAAAAATATGGAAAGGTTTAGATAAGTTAGAACAAGAAATTATAAAAAAAAAAAAAAAAAAAAAAACAGAACATTAATGAAGAAGAACTCCCACAAACACAAAACACAGATTACAATATATCAAGAAAAACAAACAAACAACAGGAAGAACACAAGAACAAAAATAAGACCAAATTACAACACAATATCCCTACAACTAGCCGTTATGAATCATTATCAAGACCTCTTTTTTTAGACAGAACCCCACCACATCACAGACCAAAAATCCGACAGACAAATCCACAGGGAGAACACATCAACAATCTCAATCAATAATACACAGTTACAACCTGAGACACAGATGCAAGGAACACAACAACGAAGAAGGGAGAAATCCGACACCCACACGAACAACGAGAAACTCATACAACACATACCACCAACGACAAGAAAACCGTCAACAGAATCGGACACAGATCTACAGACCACAAACATACAACGGCAGAAAAAGATATGCAGAGGACAAAAGGGAAGAGAATCACAGAAGAAATTACAGACGACATTAGACAGAGATGCAATAATAAATTTAAGTTCTACCGAATTAACAGAATCCCAAATCAAAATCCTCAATAAGGGCCTGAAATTTGCACCAACAACAAATCTAGATAAATTCAACAATTATATTGGAATTGAGAAATACATAAGAAAAGTCTGTCTACGAAAATATAAAAAAAATATAAAATATTACAAATACAATCTTAAATCCTTCTAAATACAAACACACATAATTAAAATTAAAATAAAAAAAATATCCTAGGCAAGAAATTGGACAAGAAATTGCAACATTTCGTAGATGTATAGAAACAGACGGTAGAAAACTAAAAATCAGGACATCTAAGAACAATTTATCAAAGAGAGAGATACAAGCAATGAAACAATTACAAAAAACAGAGAACATAAAAATAAGACCAGCAGATAAGGGTGGAGCTATTACCATCCAAAACTTAGAAGAGTATGACTACGAATGCAGAAGACAATTGTCAGACAATACGACATACAAACCTTTAAAAAAAGACCCTACTAAAGAATTCTCAGAAAAATGAATGCAACTATGCAATAAAGCCCTAGAAAAATGAATTTTATTAGAAACAGAACATAAATTCATCACAACCACAAAGCAAAGAATTCCAGTATTTTACTGCATACCAAAAATCCATAAAGATCCATTAAAACCACCAGGAAGGCCAATCATTTCAGGTATTGGTTAAATTTCATCAAACCTATCACAATACATAGATAGAATTCTACAACCCATAGTAAAAGAAATACCATCATACATCAATTACACAACAGGTATCATCACATCACTAGAACGGCTTACATTAAAAAAACACTGGATATTAGGGACTATGGATGTTAACTAACTATACACAATAATTGACCACCCCCAATGTATTTCAGCCTTACAAAACAGACTACAAAACAGTGGACAAATAGTAGATGAACAAATACAGTTTCTAATAGATTAAGTAAACTACATACTATCACACAACTACTTCTTTTATGGATCGGACTTCTATATACAAAAAAGGGGAACCGCCATGGGCACCAGATTCGCACACAGTTAAGCTAATCTATTTCTGGAACAGTGGGAAAAAGATGTTATCAGGCCTGAGCTGGGGGAGAATCTGGTGATCTGGTGAAGATATATAGATGACATTATTTTCATCTGGCAGGGAACCGAAGAAAGACTGAATCTATTTATAGAAGAAATCAGTAACTATAATAGGAATTTAACATTCATGGTAAACACGACTAGGGAAGAAATAGACTTTTTAGACATCACAGTTAAAATACAGGATTAAAATGTAACATGCAATACCTATCAGAAACCGGTAGTGAAGAACAGCCATATACTTTTTTAAAGCTGCCATCTTCCAAGATGGCTGATGAACATACCAATGGGACAGTTTGGAAGAGTAAAACTAAATTGCACAGAAGAAGATACATTTGAAATAGAAGCACAAAAAAATGAAAGAACAATTCCTAATGAAAGAATACCTATTAGAACTAATCAACATATCCCTGAACAAAGTTAGGGAAATGGATAGGAGCACATTCTTCATTAGCAAGGAAAATAAGGAGGATAAGGAAGACATTATGCGTATTATACTCCCATTTAATAGTCAATACAGAAAAATGAGGAATCGTAAAAAAAAACATTGTCACCATATCTTACAAGATAAAACAATAAGACCACTATTAAATAGAACTCCCCAAATCACATATACTAGAGCACCAAACTTGGGTTTAAAAGTCACACCAAGCTACAGAAAAACAAAAACTGAAATAACACAAAATTGGCTACATCGCAAAGGATTGTACAGATGTGGAAGCTGGAGTGGGTGTAAAATCACCAAATTCCCCCCAGAAACTACCAACATATATAGTGCATCATTTTTCTATATTTTATTTTCTATATTTTTTTTATACTCTGGCACCTTTTTTGCACGTTCACCGGATAAAGACAATTTTTTTTTAATGGCTAGACAGAATTTATAACTGGAAATTTTATCTAACCTTTTATATTGAGCTTTAATCTTATTGACATTGTGTCTAACTATAAATAAAATGTATACCTATGAATAACAACTTCATGTATTCAGACTTAATGATTAAGAACTGCAGGTATTGATATTCATTGATCTACATATGTATATCTTTTGCAACATTACTAGAAGCGTATCAAACACCAAGATAATCTACCTATATCCCTCCACCACCAATATACTAACACTACTTCACTATAACTATCCTAGATACAGCCTTGATGTAGGAGTGCCTGTTAATCCAATTAATGAGTATAAAAAATGTATCTTCAATTTATGGTATGAATAATCAAAAATACATAATTAAAAACATAGAACATGGGACAAAACATCAAAGACACTATAGTGTAGCTATACCGAATCACTGACCACTGATTCCTCTAGACATATATGGAACAAATTAAATAGATATTGCAGCAGATTAAGTAAATATGAGGATTTCTTTACAAAGCATTATAGTAATATGTGTATTTTATTTTATCTATTATCTTATAAGACATTAACGATTTTATGTATTTTAACATTTTAATTATATTATACATATGAGACATGTACATAAGAGATTTAATTGCGAATTTTAAATATATTGTTACAATTATAGATTTTATAACCCTGCGATGATATTAAGTACAAAAAATCGTATGAGGATTCTATAAAAAAATCGTATGAGGATTCTATTAGAATATCTCCATATACAAAGAATGAAGGATACAAACCCCAAGTCCCATAAGTTCCTAACCAGATTTTATAGAGAACTCTAATCAAATCAAAGGGTGTAACCTATATGAGTATATAAGGAACTAAGCAGGATATCACAAGCCAGCTACTGATAAAGGGGTACGTAACCCCGAAACGCGTATAGCAGGAGCGGATGAGATCCTTTTATTAAGAAGACACTGTACAGCACTTTAATCCCTAACAGACTGTTGCGAAAAATTCCATAGGAACATCTTTGGAAAAATTTGTATGTACGGAGGTTGGTACCGCCTCCAGGACACAACACATTCGAATAAAAAAATCGACCGGAATACAGGTCACGTGGAACTTCCTCAGGCTCCGATCACATGAGACATTCTTAACACGTGGGATGCTGAACAGAGACCAGAAGAACTCCACCAAACAACGTAGCAACAGCGTTCAAGGAAGACTGCAGATACATGCACGCCATCGGGCAGAAGAATAGGGGTGAGTGAACTGACGTGTGGTGGGACGCCATTACAGTCAGATACACAAAAGAATGAACAACAAGCAGTGAGTACCAACAATATACTGCGTGTATTAAACCCCTGATCTGTGAATATTGCCCTATCAATTGCTATACTGTGACTTTTTAACCCGTGAAAGACATCTATACAGTACAAAGAGGGTCATACAATACCTGTACCCTATCAATTGCACCTTATAGACCGCGCTTTATCAACGAGTGAGGAAATGTTAAAGGAATTCTAAGGTTTTTTTATGGAGAATATTAGATGCTTTAATTAATCATATATTAACGCAGAGGATTCTGGATTTTATGAACTTTTTAGAATTTGTAGAATTTTTAGGATATACATTGTCTTATATGCTAATAACATTGTCTTACATAATAAGAATATTGTGATTGAATGTTACTTTAAAAAATGTGTAGTACCTAACGTGTAGCAACAGATATTTGAGTGCCCACTATACCATACTATTTCTCCCACTGATTCCAATACACCCGAAAAAGATGTCAAAAATGTTAAATATAGAGGGGGGAAGAGATTCTCCTATATCCAGAGGGGTAGAATGTAATCATACCCTAGATATTAGCAACATATAGATCATCTCATATTCAAAAGGAGGGAGGACGTCCATAAACCATCAAATTGTATAATAATGTAGCTACAAAAATAGCATATTAGCAAAAAAAACTCCCACCCAAAAGCAAAAAACCCACCTGTAAACATGATCTGGGGTAGAGAAACCAGTGGCCAGAACAAACCTCAATGCACGTTTCGCTTCCTCTGCTTCATCAGGAGGCTCATATTTGACATGTTTGAAATCTTTTTTGGGTGTATTGGAATCAGTGGTCAGTGATTCGGTACAGCTACACTATAGTGTATTTGATGTTTTGTCCCATGTTTTATGTTTTTAATGATGTATTTTTGATTATTCATTCAATAAATTGAAGATATATTTATTATACTCCTTCAAGCATTGTGTCTTTGTGCTCCTTTGTGAGCAATTTTTGTAGGCTTGTATAGGCCCTATTAGATTGCACAATTTTCTAGCCAATTATCACGAACAATCGTTCATACATGTGCTGCTGATAATCAATAGAAGAGAATGAGGGAGGAAAGACTAGAGTACCAATCATTCCTCCCACATTCAAAGTTTGCATCAGCCGCTGTAATTAGGTCGGTGCAAACAAGCACCAATAGATGACAGAGCATCAGTGCTGTATAAGAGACCCCTTAGGGGCACAAACTTTTATGAAGGATGAGACCCGCTATGCCATTCATCAATCACTGAAAACCTTCCACTGCCTTTCTTCTCTGCCTATTCTCACTTCTAACTTCCTGCTGCTACCAGTATCTCTATATTCATTATGACTGGTGTACTTAGTAAAGATTGCTGATATGCTATGTTTAAAAGCTATGGATTGTACAGAGAATTTCATCGTTCAGTGTGGCAGCAACAAGCAATCACTTATTTTTCAAGTATGTATAGGGGAGCAGAGGAACATTGTTTTGTATTAATAACATAGGGCACCATAGCCTCCCCAGGTTTATAATAAAAATGCTTTGTGCCAACAGTCTCAACACAACCTTGTTGAATTCTAGTTTTACGACAGATTCAGAGCCACACCTGCAGGTTGGAAACGGCAACTTTAAAGTCAGTGTCTGCCCTGGAAGACTATTTTGTTACCCAAGAGAACTCAAAATGTCTTAATATATTTCTATAGTGAGCTTCCTGAGCACTGAGCACAGACCTACAAATCTCCCATATAAACAAGAATTTTATGTAGACTACATGGAACCTACATTAGAGAAAGACAAGGAATTAACTGCATACATTATACACTAAGTTCAAGCTACCACGCTCCCTCAAAGGCTTGCTTTTCATGCAGGTTTTGAAGTTAAATGATGCAGGTTTTGAAGTTAAAGTCAGAAGTAGATAAAAAAAAAAAGGAGAAGGCATAGGGGGCAATGTATTAAAGAGGTTGTCCGGGCTTTTCCCATTGATGACTTATCCTCAGGATAGGTTATTAATATCAGATTGGTGGGGGTCCAATACCGGGCACCCCTGCTGATAAGCTGTATGCCGTCTCCCTTTTCTCTTCCTGTCTGCTGCTGTATGTCCATGGAACCTTTAAGACTGGCATATCTTACTCCAGTCTTTATAACTAGAGATGTTGCGAACATAAAATTTTCCGTTCGCGAATGCAAATTTACGCCAATGTTCTCGAACGGGCGAACCGCCATAGACTTCGATAGGCAGGCGAATTTTAAAACACACAGGGACTCTTTCTGGCCACAATAGTGATGGAAAAGTTGTTTCAAGGGGACTAACACCTGGACTGTGGCATGCCGGAGGGGGATCCATGGCAAAACTCCCATGGAAAATTGCGTAGTTGACAGCAGAGTCGGGTTTTAATCCATAAAGGGCATGAATCACCTAACATTCCTAAATTGTTTGGAATAACGTAAAACATCCAAGGTGTGTATACGATCAGGTATGATGTTGTATCGATCAGGTAGTGTAAGGGTTACGCCCGCTTCACAGTGACAGACCAAACTCTGGCAGACCAAACTCCCCGTTTAACGAACCGCAAACAACCACAAAGAGTTATCAATAGTTGACACACTTATGACATAAATTTTATTCCTCTATGCGTCAATCTTGGAGTAGTGATGACTGTGCTCGTGTGCACGTTCGGGAGATTGCAGGCGATGGCGGTTTTTCAAAGCCTATGGTCGTGCAGAGGTAGTTCAGTGACAGTTAAGTGACCCAGAAAAAAAAGATTCTGCAGTGTGGGCCCCTTGTTGGCCTAGTAGGCTTTAATGATCACCTTAGATGATCACAAAGAAAATTAATGTTTTTTTCTATGAAAAATTATCCAGCCGATCGCTTTTGGTCTGTTAACAATGAAGAAACGACCTTATCATCTGCGGTGTGCCAACACTCATAGAGGTCATCGCTTCATTGTGATACGCAAGCCCCTTCACCACAACAAGGTAATGATCATGAAGGGGGATTGACACATGCATGTGTCTTTTTTTTTGTTTTGTTTTTGCAGCCACAGTGCAGCACCAGAGGCCAGAAAAATTAGGCATGTACACATGCCTGAAAAATTTGGTATTGTTGCAGCTGTAGCAGCAGCCAGAAAAATTGATGTTTTCCAGGTAGAAAGTATACTAAAACATTACAGCTTGAACCCTAGTTGGTGGCGGAGAAGGCACGCAAGTCATCCGGCATGCAGAGATTAAATACAGCAGCATGGGGAGGGGACCATTTTTTGCCCAAGGCATCTCATCGGGCCTTTTTTTTTATCAAATGCATCGCCCACTGTCAGTCCCTTCGGGATCCATGCCTCATTCATCTAAATAAAGGTGAGGAAATCTAGACTTTTTTGACCTAGGCGACTTCTCTTCTCAGTGACAATACCTCCTGCTGCGCTGAAGGTCCTTTCTGACAGGACACTTGAAGCGGGGCAGGCCAGAAGTTCTATCGTAAATTGGGATAGCTCAGGCCACAGATCAAGCCTGCACACCCAGTAGTCAAGGGGTTAATCGCTCCTCAGAGTGTCAATATCTGCAGTTAAGGCGAGGTAGTCTGCTACTTGCCGGTCGAGTCGTTCTCTGAGGGTGGACCCCGAAGGGCTGTGGCGATGCGTATGACTTATAAAGCTCTGCATGTCCTCCATCAACAACACGTCTGTAAAGCGTCCTGTCCTTGCCGGCGTGGTCATGGTAGGAGGAGGATTACTTTCACCTCTTCCCCTGTTAGATTCCCGTTGTTCAGTGACATCACCCTTATGTGCTGTGTAAAGCATACATTTTAACTTGTTTTGGAACTGCTGAATCCTTTCCGACTTCCGGTATACCGGGGTTCTAGTAGCGTGGCCACCCAGTACAGGTCGTTCTCCTTCAGCCTTTTTATACGAGGGTCCCTAAACAGGCATGACAGCATGAAAGACCCCATTTGCACAAGGTTGGATGCCGAGCTACTCATGTCCCGTTCCTCGTCCTCACTGATCTCATTGAAGGTCTGTTCTTCCCCCCAGCCACGTACAACACCACGGGTCCCAGATAGGTGACAATGAGCACCCTGGGATGCCTGCTGTGGTTGGTCTTCCTCCTCCTCAAAGCCACATTCCTCCTCTGACTTCTCTTCCTCAGACTCCTCTTACAGCGTTGCAGCAGGTCCAGCAAGCGATGATGATAAGGCTGTTTCTGGTGGTGATGGTGACCACAACTCTTCCTCTTCACGCTCATCTACGGCCTGATCCAGCACTCCAGGAAGAAAACAAATGGGATGAGGTCGCTGATGGTGCCTTCGGTGCGACTGACTAGGTTTGTCACCTCCTCAAAAGGACGCATGAGCCTACAGGCATTGCACATGAGCGTCCAGTAACGTGGCAAAAAAATACCCAGCTCCGCAGAGGCTGTCCTAGCACCCCGGTCATACAAATACTCTTTGTCGGCTTTTTCTTGTTGGAGCAGGCGGTCGAAAATTAGGAGTGTTGAATTCCAACGTGTCGTGCAGTCACAAATCAAGCGCCTCACTGGCATGTTGTTTCGCTGCTGAATATCGGAAAAGTGCGCCATGGCCGTGTAGGAATGCCTGAAATGGCCACACACCTTCCTAGCCTGCTTGAAGACGTCCTGTAAGTCTGGGTATTTATACACAAAGCGTTGTACGATCAGATTCAACGCATGTGCCATGCACGGCATGTATGTCAACTTGCCCAAATTCAATGCCGCCAACAAATTGCTTCCGTTGTCACACACCACTTTGCCAATCTCAAGTTGGTGCGGGGTCAGCCACTGATCCACCTGTGCGTTCAGGGCAGACAGGAGTGCTGGTCCGGTGCGACTCTCTGCTTTCAGGCAAGTCAACCCCAAGACGGTGTGACACTGTCGGATCCGGGATGTGGAATAGCCCCTGGGGAGCTGGGGGGGTGCAGTTGATGTGGAGCAAGATGCAGCAGCAGAAGAAGACTCAGCCGAAGAGGTTAGCGAAGAGGATGGAGTAGGAGGAGTAGAGTAGGTGGCAGCAGGCCTGCCTGCAAGTCGTGGCAGTGTCACAAACTCAGCTGCAGAGCCACGCATTCCATGCTTGGCAGCCGTCAGCAGGTTGACCCAATGCGTAGTGTACTTGATATACCTGCCCTGACTGTGTTTTGCAGACCAGGTTTCAGTGGTCAGATGGACCTTTGCTCCAACACTGTGTGCCAGACATGCCATGACTTCCTATTCCACAATAGAGTAAAGGTTGGGGATTGCCTTTTGTGAAAACATTTTTCGGCCGGGTACCTTCCATTGCGGTGTCCCAATAGCGACAAATTTTTTAAGGCCTCAGACTCCACCAGCTTGTATGGTAAAAGCTGGCGGGCAAAGAGTTCTGACAAGCCAGCTGTCAGACGCCTGGCAAGGGGATGACTCTGTGACATTGGCTTCTTACGCTCAAACATTTCCTTGACAGACACCTGACTGTGGGCAGATGAGCAGGAACTGCTGAAGGTGAGAGGCGGAGTGGCAGGTGGTTGAGAGGGGGCAAGGAGGATAGCAGGGGTTGATGTGGCTGAAGATGCTGGACCAGGAGAAAGATGGTGGCTTTGAGTTTGTGTGCTGCTTGTACTCATGTGTTGATCCCATAGGCGTTTGATGTGAGATCATGTGCCTTCACAAAGCAGTTATACCTAGGTGGGTGTTGGACTTCCCACAACTCAGTTTCTTTTGGCACAGGTTGCAAATGGCATCACTGTTATCAGAGGCAGACACACCAAAAGAAAATGCCACACTGCTGAGCTTTGCAATGAAGGCATTCTGGTGGTGGCAACAGCATGCGTTGATTGGCATGCTGTATGGCTGACCCCAGGTGCCGATACATGATGTCTGACTGTACCACTAGCTCCTTGCAACGACCTCCACCTGCTTCCAACTCGTCCCCTCCTCCTCTCTGTCTCCCCATCTGAACTTTCCCCCTGTTCTTCTTCTCTTCGAGTGGGCACCCATGTGACATCCACGGACACATCGTCATCATCAACCACTTCACTTGTATCTGACAACTCAGCAAAGGAAGCAGCAGCGGATACAACATCATCATCATCACACCATACCTCCATGTGTGTAATGCTGCCTGACTGAGACATATCCCTGTTATCTACATCCTCTGGCAATAATAGTTGTGCATCACTCATTTCTTCCAACTGATCTGTAAATAACTTCTCTGACAGATCAAGTGAACCGGCTGTGGTGCTAGTGTTGGTGGCGAGCGGGCGAGTGGTAACTTGAGAGGTGCCCGAAGCTGAGCTGAAGGAGGATGGTGCGTCAAGGTTCCAAGCGGAAGCTGTAGAAGATTGGGTGTCCTGTGTAAGCCAGTCAACTATGTCCTCAGAATTTTTCGAGTTCAGGGTACGTGGCCTCTGAACACTGGGCATTATTCTAGGGCCAAAGGAAATCACAGCACCATGACCATGACGGCCCCTGCGGGGTGGCCTGCCTCTGCCTGTCATTTTTTTTTTAGATTAGTGGTACTATGCGTGCAAGGTACTGTGCCACCCTATATGAGTGGTGGGTAGTGGGCACAGTACAGTCAGTGGGCCTGACAGTCACTGGCAGGCAACTGCAATTATATTGCAGAGGAAAAATTAAATTAATTTTTTTATCTGCAAGGTACTGTGCCACCCTATATGAGTGGTGGGCAGTGGGCATAGTACAGTCTGTGGGCATGACACTCACTGGCAGGCAACTGCAATTATATTACAGAGGAAAAATTAAATGACTTTTTTTTCTGCAAGGTACTGTGCCACCCTATATGAGTGGTGGGCAGTGGGCACAGTACAGTCTGTGGGCCTGACACTCACTGGCAGGCAACTGCAATTATATTACAGAGGAAAAATGAAATTACTTTTTTTATCTGTAAGGTACTGTGCCACCCTATATGAGTGGTGTGCACACAGTACAGTCTGTGGGCCTGTGGCCTCTCACACACGGGCAGGCAACTGCAATATATATATATATATATATATATATATATATAAAATAAATAAAAGCAGACTGATGTACCAGCCCTTAAAAGAGCTTTTTGGGGTGCTGTCAGGACACTGTCCTTACAGCAGATGAGTCTTTGAGGACTGGAGTGGACACAGAAAACTGGCCTAGCTAACACTTTCCCTATTAATTCACCAGCAGCAGCACTCTCCCTGCTCTAACTAACACTGCAGCTTCAGAATGACTCTAAGAGGGCTGCCATCCTTGCTTTCTTTTAGGAGGTGGGAGGGTCTGAGAGGGAGGGTATGCTGATTGGCTGAAATGTGTCTGCTGACTGTGAGGTACAGGGTAAAAGTTTGCAGAATGATGACGTATAGGGGGCGGACCGAACATTGCATATGTTCGCCCCCCTCGGCGAACGCGGACAAGCGATGATCGCCGGAAACTATTCACCGGCGAATAGCTCGGGACATCTCTATTAATAACAAGTCCTACTGGTGTATGATACACCAAAACTGTTAAAAAGTAACAATTCTGAACAAGCTTCGGGAATTCTCTAAACCAGGAAAACAATTCTACATGAGCAAGGGAGTTCAGGTGTAATGTGCACCCCCTTCCCCATCCAGTTTTAGTAAAAGTCACAGATCTTGTTGCAAAACAAAACTTGTGCAATCATATGCAACTGTTGCATGCCAGAGAACTGGTGTACAAAAGCCATTCATTCCCTCTCAGTGTTTCCTTTTTAATATGCCCTCCATTTATGAACCATGATGGCTTTAAAAACACCTGTGTAGGATGAATTCCCCCTGTAAGCTGTTTACTTTTAATTCATGTGCCAGAAAATTGCTCATATTTGCTTTCCAAAGTTTGTATTTTAAAGGATTAGTGGAAATGGAGTATTGAGCTATAACATTTTGTACAATAAAAAGATAGCTGCCAATGGCCAGAGTGTTTACTGGAAGTGAGTAAAAAATCTATATCTCCTAAGAGGCATAGTCTAAGACAGAGGTCAGCAATGTTCAGTGCTCTAGCTGTTGTGAAACTACAATTCCCAGCATGTTCCATTCATATCTATGAGTGTTCTGAAATGAGCAGAGAAAGTATACATGGTGGGAATGATAGTTTCACAACAGCTGGAGTACCAGAGGTTGCCTACCCCTGGTCTCAGATCATATCGAATTCTTACATAAAAAATCTCCTTTAGATACAAAATACCATCCTTCCATAATTTCACTAACTTCAACTATTTCCAACTGAAGTGTTACCAATTGGCCTCAGGTCCTAAACATTTGGGGCACCAATCTATTTTTCTTTTCCCAATATTTTTTAGGAAGCTAGCTGAATAATAGTGTTGAGCGCGAATATTCGAATTACAAATATTTATCGCGAATATCGCAACTTTGAGAATTCACGAATATTTCGAATATAGTGCTATATATTAATTTTTCTAATATTCTTTTTTTCCATCTGAACACATGATTCCTCCCTGCTTCTTGCTTGTAGGCCAATGAGTCATTGGCCCACAAGGAACTTAAGCAGGGAGGAATCATGACTTCAGATGGAAAAAAATGACGAATATTAAAAAAAACTAATATTACGTAATCATTACCTTGCAGATTTTTTGAGTACAAAAAAAAGAATGTAGAATGTAATGAATATTCAAATTCGCGAATATTCAATGAATATTCGCAAAATATCGCAAATTCAAATATGACCCCTATGACTAATGAATAATGTAATTAGTGTACAGACATAAATTTGATTGGATAATCATGATTAGAAAAGACTGAAAGAATAGATTTATAATCATCCTTTCAGTTTGGTTGATTTAATTGTTTCTGATCTTTCCTCCATTTTTTTCAGATTCATAATGAGGCAGACCTACAGTAAGTATTGTTGTAATATATTTTATTGTTTGATCATAATAGCCCGATCATTGTTAAGATCTAGTATACTTATGGGTTCAATTAAAACATTAATCTTTCTTTTTTTTAAACAACTTATAAGCTGATCTTACGTGTACCTTAAAAAGTCCCTGTCAGACAAAAGAAAACTTTACCTTACCACTACATGGTTTGTTTGAGATTTAGACAACCCCCATGGCCTACCCAAATGTTAAAAGTTCTGTATTGAGTCCAGTTTTGTAAGAAGATGACAATGCCAAACTGGACAGGAATTAAGAAGTTATGAGATTCTCTCTATCTCTGTCCATACCATCTCTCTATCTCTTTCCATATGGACCGAGAAATATAAAGGGTATTGTCTTTAGGGAGCATTTGCTAGCACTCCAGATTCAAGAATGTAAAATATTGAACAATGTATAAAGTCTAGTATTGCTTTAATAACAATGTAATTTTCCTATTGATTAAATCACTTAAATGGGTTGTCCAACGAAAAATATTCTACAGGTTTCAAACCAGCACCGGGATCTGAATACTTTTGTAATTGCATGTAATTAAAAATGTTGCATAGCCACTGAGTGCTTCAATAAAATGTATCTGTATAACACCACCTGCATTTTTTTTTTTTATTTGGCTCACTAAGATGGCCACACATCCATAGTTTCATCCTTTAAATGCCTCCTGAGTTGTGATAGGTAGAGAACTGCAGCAGAATGGACACACCCACTGAGCTGCAGCAGAAAAGAAACTCCCCTTGAGCTGTCTAACAATGAATGGGGAGATCTCTGGATCCATGTGAGGTACAAGGCTAGTTCTAGATTTGTTAGAAAGAGATTGTCTTGTACTATCTGATTGTCATTTTTGCATTAGTTATGGGATAATCCCTTTATTTTAGAATTTTAAAAGTATATTTGGGACTGCAAGTCCTCATTCTTGAGCTTTGTAGAATAATTTCCTTCAATCAAAGAATCTCAATTTTTTAAGTAAGGTCTCTAAATATGCTATTAATATTATTAATGGAAGTACACTAAAGCCAGCCAGGAATTTGTCACAGTATATAAAATATTTAGTATCAGCTGTTTGAGGAAGCTTAGAATGGTGTCTCCTTGCAGTTCACCAGGCACAGCGCTGTCCATTTGACAGTAGATGTGCTTGGTATAGTAGCTCAGTCCCATTCACTTGAAAGGAACTGAGCTGCACCTATGCCATGTGACTGATGAACAGGAAAGAGGCCTAAGTGCTCATCAGGCCCCTGCTGTTCTGATCTTGTTGACCTATCCAGATGATAGACCATCAATATTAAAATTCTGGAAAACTCCTTTAATTGTATCCTTTGCTGAATCACTTCACAAATTGATCCAGTATGGAGCAATATTTGATATTGCGGCAAGCCTTCTCTTTTCATTGAAGTTTTGAATCGTGATCACTACTAGGGAGTGGTCTGAGACACCTCTTGTTTCATATGAGACTCTATTGATTCTGAATAATGAAGTCTTATAGAAACACAGATTTTTTTTTCTCCTCAAAGGAGTTGATCTTACTTTAAGTCTGACCTACTAAATTGATTGTTAGCATCACTTAATCTATCTAAAAAAAAGGGTCAAGGGCTGCATTGACATCACCTTTGCTCATTGACAGCACAGCAATGTGGAGTATTTTTCTGAATACTTCTAGTGATAATTTGTGCTTTGAGGTACTGTGCTTCTGGTTTAAATTCAGATTTCAATTACAGCATCTGGCTCATTCTACTTTTATAATTACTAATAATTATAAGTCGACTTGTGTAATCTATCAAAATGATTTTCAGCTCTGGCAAAAGAAATGTACAAGAGTGCACAAGATGTTTGGAATGGTTAACAGATTACAATGTGCACACATTATTCGAAACGGTTTACTTTTTAGAAAAAAAAAATCCATTTATGTGCTAGTCATTGTTTGTCCAAAAGTACTAATTATTAATAATGAATTCTAAATGAAAGCTATATTTTGATGGTATGTATGGTCCTACAGTGCCAGACCTCTCTGACTGCTTCCTTAATAACCTGCCAGATAACTCATACGGTGCTTTGCTAGATCAATAAGAGAGTTGCATGTCTACATACTTCTCGTTCACCTGCTCAACAATGATCTATGTCAGTGTTTCCCAACCAGTGTGCCTCCAGCTGTTGCAAAACTACAACTCCCAGCATGCCTGGACAGCCTTTGGCTGTGCGGGCATGCTGGGAGTTGTAGTTTTGCAACAGCTGGAGGAACACTGGTTGGGAAACACTGATCTATGTGATCAGTTCAGGCAAAAGAAGAGACTGAACAATCATTTAGCACTGAGGAACACAGTTCTCTCTGTTTTGACGGTCTCCCCACGTTGCAGTAAACAAGAAAAAAAAGCTCTGATTGAACTATAGCTAAGGGACCTTTTGATAATGTCACAAGGATGAGGGGCCTAACCAGGAAAACAGTATAGTGCATGAAAGTATAAAAAAAAGTACGTTTTTATTAAAGATAATAGTATGTGTGAGAGACAGCTGTGTATGCATATGTCAACTGTAAAGAAAAAAAATATGGGTTAGTTGGCACGTCGCAATGCTCAGGTGCATGTCACCATAGCTGAAAGCACAACAGCAAAAACAAACAGAATGCAGAAAACAGCACTCTGCAAACACAAATAATCAAGTAAATAAAATTGCGCTATACTCACTATAGAAAATATACTAATGCTATTGCTACATTATAAATATGAGATTCTTGGGAAATACATTTTGTACAAAATCATTTGAGGCTTTCCGCCAACGACAAAGCAATCTCTTTAGGACAGGAACCTACACTAAATACTACCTCTGCTGGTGCCATACTAGCCTCCATTAAATTCAGGGAATGCAGGCTCCAGCAGTATGGGCTGAGCATGCATATGGAGACTGCATTCCCTCAATTTAATGGAGGCCATTGTGGCACCAAAAGAGGTATAACACAGAGTTGGCTCAGCATGCATGTGGCAACTGCATTTCCTGAATTTAATGGAGGCCAGTGTGGCACCAGAGAAGCTACTATTTAGTTTAGGTTCCTGTCCTAAAGAGATCCCCTTGTCGTTGGCAGAAAGGCACAAATGATTTTGTACAAAATGTATTTGCCAATAATCTCACATTTATAACGTAGCATTAGTATATTTTCTATAGTGAGTATGATACTATTGTATTTACTTGATTATTTGTGTTTGTAGAGTGCTGTTGGCTTGTGCCTGTTTATTGCATATGTCAACTGTGTAGTAGAGGGGGGGGGGGGGTGGGGGGGTGTATATGCCAGCTGTTTAGCAGAGCTGTGTCAGTATGCTACTCTGAAGTGTTCTCTGCAATATGTATGCATTGTCTGGGATACTCTGTGTCATCATGGAGAGCGCCTAGTATGTGCAGTATGTGTTTGGAGGGTTGTAGGTCAGGCAATGCCCCTCTGGGTTTCTGGGAAAGATAGTCAAATTAGCTTTCCTAAGTCTAATCCCAGCAGATGATTGAGTGATTTATGATACTCCTCATGCATACTCAGTGTATACCATAAGAAGAAATAGTACCCTAACCAGGGCCTTTCAGGTGGCAAATAAAGTTTCTTTGCTCAGCTCTGTTAAAGGGTAGTTACCAGGAAAGAGCTGGTTTCCCATTTCTTTTGAAAAGGAGATTAGCTTGAATGTCTTTTTCCAGAGAAGCATTATGTGGGGATTAGTGTTGGGTGAGCATGCTCGGCCGAACACTAATTTTACTTGAGCATATCGATGCTCGGCACATCACAGTGTTCGGCCGAATACCGCATGTGCTCGAGCGCGATGCTCGAGTCTCCTCCCCACACGTTTGTTGACTGCTACGCAGCCAGTAAATGTGCAGGTAAGTACTGCCATTCACTGTAATGCCATAGCCATGTTGGCTACTGGCATTACAGTGATTTGCTGGCGTCATCGGGTGCTATATAACATAGGTGACCATATTGCCAATATATCCAGAGCCGAATCATGGAAAATATTTGAGTTTGAATACAATAATCCCCGCTAGTCTGAATGCTAAGATGGAGCTGTTTGGTTTCCTGTAGTATTTGGATGAGTGCCTGTCGAAGACGGGACATCGAGGTCTGGTTGTTTAACAGCACCTCAATCTCCCCTCTTTATCAGGTCGATGCCCTCATTCACACGACAGTTCTTAGGGCTGCCACATTTAATTAGTAGAGTTGAGCGAACACCTGGATGTTCGGGTTCGAGAAGTTCGGCCGAACATCCCGGAAATGTTCGGGTTCGGGATCCGAACCCGATCCGAACTTCGTCCCGAACCCGAACCCCATTGAAGTCAATGGGGACCCGAACTTTTCGGCACTAAAAAGGCTGTAAAACAGCCCAGGAAAGAGCTAGAGGGCTGCAAAAGGCAGCAACATGTAGGTAAATCCCCTGCAAACAAATGTGGATAGGGAAATGAATTAAAATAAAAATTAAATAAATAAAAATTAACCAAAATCAATTGGAGAGAGGTTCCATAGCAGAGAATCTGGCTTCCCGTCACCCACCACTGGAACAATTCTAGTAAGAAGCAGGGCGGCAATACCAGAGGGTTAGACGGATCGTTAGTGATAGGGATATGTGTCAAACAAGATTAGACGATATGACCAATAAATTTAGAGAGCGAGGCTACCCCCCTGATCTATTGAAAATACAGCGTAATAAAGCTGAGATTACACCACCAGATAGAACTAAGAAAGAAACAAGGATCCCCTTAGTGATTAAATACCATCCCTGGTCCCAGCGCCTTAGGACTATTGTTAATCAACATTGGCACATATTATCTAAGTCCTATCCACGGATAGGAGAGTTCCAGAGGCCACCCATGATATGCTATAAACGGGCAGAAAATATTAGGGATAAAATAGTCCGGGCGGATGTGGGAAGTAATAAAATAGAAAGAGGACAGAGTACTTTATCTACACCTAGACGGGGCACTTTTCCTTGTTTAAACTGTGTCAATTGTTCCAGCGTTATAAAGGGTTCATGTTTCTCCCACCCTCACTCAGGTGAAAATATTCCAATAAGGGGCACGTTCACTTGTGATAGTAGATTTGTGGTTTACATTCTTAAATGTCCATGTGGATTACTATATGTGGGGGAAACCTCAATGAGAATGAAGGACAGACTAAGTAAACACAAATCTACTATCCGTAAACAGAATTTATTACTCCCAATACCCCTTCATTTTTATGATAAAAAACACAACATCTCGCAGTTGAGGTATCAGATTATTGAAGGTGTATCATTACCCCGTCGAGGGGGTGACAGAAATAAATTGTTATTGAAAAGGGAGGCTTACTGGATCCATCGTCTTCAGACAATGGAGCCCAGGGGCCTCAATCGTGAGTACAATGTGTCCTGCTTCCTATAAGGCATTCGGCCTTATGCAATCTGATAAATATATTTCTTTTTTTCTTCAGCGTGATTAATCACTGCAAGAATGGACTATGTGACTGAAAATCTTCGCCAGTATAGAGTGGATATGTTTTTTGCGAATTTTCAATTGCGAATTTTCAGTTGCGAATTTTTAGTTGCGAATTTTCAATTGCGAATTTTCAGTTGCGAATTTTCAATTGCGAATTTTTCAATGCGAATTTTTCATTGCGATTATTTGATATGCGAATTTTATTTAATGAGGGAGGCGGAGCTTCTTTGATGATGTCAGTTCCTTTGTGTTTCATTTATGTATAAATAGCTGGAGTGTAAGATGTTTTATGCAGTCTGATGAAAGCACATCTGTGCTGAAACGCGTCACTATGCCATTTTGAATATGTGACTGAATAAATCTACATTGTGATCTACATCAGCGAAGTGCCGGTCCTTTCCTTTGAAACCACCACTGGAACAGTCCATTCTCAGATATTTAGGCCCCGGCACCCAGGCAGAGGAGAGAGGTCCCGTAACAGAGAATCTGTCTTCATGTCAGCAGAGAATTAGTCTGCATGTCATAGCAGAGAATGAGGCTTCACGTCAGCCACCACTGCAACAGTCCATTGGCATATATTTAGGCCCAGCACCCAGGCAGAGGAGGGAGGTCCCGTAACAGAGAATCTGTCTTCATGTCAGCAGAGAATTAGTCTGCATGTCATAGCAGAGAATGAGGCTTCACGTCAGCCACCACTGCAACAGTCCATTGGCATATATTTAGGCCCAGCACACACACAGGCAGAGGAGAGAGGTCCCGTAACAGAGAATCTGGCTTCATGTCAGCAGAGAATCAGTCTGCATGTCATAGCAGAGAATGAGGCTTCACGTCAGCCACCACTGCAACAGTCCATTGGCATATATTTAGGCCCAGCACACACACAGGCAGAGGAGAGAGGTCCCGTAACAGAGGATCTGGCTTCATGTCAGCAGAGAATCAGTCTGCATGTCATAGCAGAGAATCAGGCTTCACGTCAGCCACCACTGCAACAGTCCATTGTCATAAATTTCGGCCCAGCACCCAGGCAGAGGAGAGAGGTCCCGTAACAGACAATCTGGCTTCATGTCAGCAGAGAATTAGTCTGCATGTCATAGCAGAGAATGAGGCTTCACGTCAGCCACCACTGCAACAGTCCATTGGCATATATTTAGGCCTAGCACACAGGCAGAGGAGAGAGGTCCCGTAACAGACAATCTGGCTTCATGTCAGCAGAGAATCAGTCTGCATGTCATAGCAGAGAATGAGGCTTCACGTCAGCCACCACTGCAACAGTCCATTGGCATATATTTAGGCCCAGCACACACACAGGCAGAGGAGAGAGGTCCCGTAACAGAGAATCTGGCTTCATGTCAGCAGAGAATCAGTCTGCATGTCATAGCAGAGAATGAGGCTTCACGTCAGCCACCACTGCAACAGTCCATTGGCATATATTTAGGCCCAGCACACACACAGGCAGAGGAGAGAGGTCCCGTAACAGACAATCTGGCTTCATGTCAGCAGAGAATCAGTCTGCATGTCATAGCAGAGAATGAGGCTTCACGTCACCCACCACTGCAACAGTCCATTGGCATATATTTAGGCCTAGCACACAGGCAGAGCAGAGAGGTCCCGTAACAGACAATCTGGCTTCATGACAGCAGAGAATCAGTCTGCATGTCATAGCAGAGAATGAGGCTTCACGTCACCCACCACTGCAACAGTCCATTGGCATATATTTAGGCCTAGCACACAGGCAGAGCAGAGAGGTCCCGTAACAGACGATCTGGCTTCATGTCAGCAGAGAATCAGTCTGCATGTCATAGCAGAGAATGAGGCTTCACGTCAGCCACCACTGCAACAGTCCATTGGCATATATTTAGGCCCAGCACACACACAGGCAGAGGAGAGAGGTCCCGTAACAGAGGATCTGGCTTCATGTCAGCAGAGAATCAGTCTGCATGTCATAGCAGAGAATCAGGCTTCACGTCAGCCACCACTGCAACAGTCCATTGTCATAAATTTAGGCCCAGCACCCAGGCAGAGGAGAGAGGTCCCGTAACAGACAATCTGGCTTCATGTCAGCAGAGAATTAGTCTGCATGTCATAGCAGAGAATGAGGCTTCACGTCAGCCACCACTGCAACAGTCCATTGGCATATATTTAGGCCTAGCACACAGGCAGAGGAGAGAGGTCCCGTAACAGACAATCTGGCTTCATGTCAGCAGAGAATCAGTCTGCATGTCATAGCAGAGAATGAGGCTTCACGTCAGCCACCACTGCAACAGTCCATTGGCATATATTTAGGCCCAGCACACACACAGGCAGAGGAGAGAGGTCCCGTAACAGAGAATCTGGCTTCATGTCAGCAGAGAATCAGTCTGCATGTCATAGCAGAGAATGAGGCTTCACGTCAGCCACCACTGCAACAGTCCATTGGCATATATTTAGGCCCAGCACACACACAGGCAGAGGAGAGAGGTCCCGTAACAGACAATCTGGCTTCATGTCAGCAGAGAATCAGTCTGCATGTCATAGCAGAGAATGAGGCTTCACGTCACCCACCACTGCAACAGTCCATTGGCATATATTTAGGCCTAGCACACAGGCAGAGCAGAGAGGTCCCGTAACAGACAATCTGGCTTCATGACAGCAGAGAATCAGTCTGCATGTCATAGCAGAGAATGAGGCTTCACGTCACCCACCACTGCAACAGTCCATTGGCATATATTTAGGCCTAGCACACAGGCAGAGCAGAGAGGTCCCGTAACAGACGATCTGGCTTCATGTCAGCAGAGAATCAGTCTGCATGTCATAGCAGAGAATGAGGCTTCACGTCAGCCACCACTGCAACAGTCCATTGGCATATATTTAGGCCCAGCACACACACAGGCAGAGGAGAGAGGTCCCGTAACAGAGGATCTGGCTTCATGTCAGCAGAGAATCAGTCTGCATGTCATAGCAGAGAATCAGGCTTCACGTCAGCCACCACTGCAACAGTCCATTGTCATAAATTTAGGCCCAGCACCCAGGCAGAGGAGAGAGGTCCCGTAACAGACAATCTGGCTTCATGTCAGCAGAGAATTAGTCTGCATGTCATAGCAGAGAATGAGGCTTCACGTCAGCCACCACTGCAACAGTCCATTGGCATATATTTAGGCCTAGCACACAGGCAGAGGAGAGAGGTCCCGTAACAGACAATCTGGCTTCATGTCAGCAGAGAATCAGTCTGCATGTCATAGCAGAGAATGAGGCTTCACGTCAGCCACCACTGCAACAGTCCATTGGCATATATTTAGGCCCAGCACACACACAGGCAGAGGAGAGAGGTCCCGTAACAGAGAATCTGGCTTCATGTCAGCAGAGAATCAGTCTGCATGTCATAGCAGAGAATGAGGCTTCACGTCAGCCACCACTGCAACAGTCCATTGGCATATATTTAGGCCCAGCACACACACAGGCAGAGGAGAGAGGTCCCGTAACAGACAATCTGGCTTCATGTCAGCAGAGAATCAGTCTGCATGTCATAGCAGAGAATGAGGCTTCACGTCACCCACCACTGCAACAGTCCATTGGCATATATTTAGGCCTAGCACACAGGCAGAGCAGAGAGGTCCCGTAACAGACAATCTGGCTTCATGACAGCAGAGAATCAGTCTGCATGTCATAGCAGAGAATGAGGCTTCACGTCACCCACCACTGCAACAGTCCATTGGCATATATTTAGGCCTAGCACACAGGCAGAGCAGAGAGGTCCCGTAACAGACAATCTGGCTTCATGACAGCAGAGAATCAGTCTGCATGTCATAGCAGAGAATGAGGCTTCACGTCACCCACCACTGCAACAGTCCATTGGCATATATTTAGGCCTAGCACACAGGCAGAGCAGAGAGGTCCCGTAACAGACAATCTGGCTTCATGACAGCAGAGAATCAGTCTGCATGTCATAGCAGAGAATGAGGCTTCACGTCACCCACCACTGCAACAGTCCATTGGCATATATTTAGGCCTAGCACACAGGCAGAGCAGAGAGGTCCCGTAACAGACGATCTGGCTTCATGTCAGCAGAGAATCAGTCTGCATGTCATAGCAGAGAATGAGGCTTCACGTCAGCCACCACTGCAACAGTCCATTGGCATATATTTAGGCCCAGCACACACACAGGCAGAGGAGAGAGGTCCCGTAACAGAGGATCTGGCTTCATGTCAGCAGAGAATCAGTCTGCATGTCATAGCAGAGAATCAGGCTTCACGTCAGCCACCACTGCAACAGTCCATTGTCATAAATTTAGGCCCAGCACCCAGGCAGAGGAGAGAGGTCCCGTAACAGACAATCTGGCTTCATGTCAGCAGAGAATTAGTCTGCATGTCATAGCAGAGAATGAGGCTTCACGTCAGCCACCACTGCAACAGTCCATTGGCATATATTTAGGCCTAGCACACAGGCAGAGGAGAGAGGTCCCGTAACAGACAATCTGGCTTCATGTCAGCAGAGAATCAGTCTGCATGTCATAGCAGAGAATGAGGCTTCACGTCACCCACCACTGCAACAGTCCATTGGCATATATTTAGGCCTAGCACACAGGCAGAGCAGAGAGGTCCCGTAACAGACAATCTGGCTTCATGACAGCAGAGAATCAGTCTGCATGTCATAGCAGAGAATGAGGCTTCACGTCACCCACCACTGCAACAGTCCATTGGCATATATTTAGGCCTAGCACACAGGCAGAGGAGAGGTTCATTCAACTTTGGGTAGCCTCGCAATATAATGGTAAAATGAAAATAAAAATAGGATTGAATGAGGAAGTGCCCTGGAGTCCAATAATATATGGTTATGGGGAGGTAGTTAATGTCTAATCTGGACAAGGGACGGACAGGTCCTGTGGGATCCATGCCTGGTTCATTTTTATGAACGTCAGCTTGTCCACATTGGCTGTAGACAGGCGGCTGCGTTTGTCTGTAATGACGCCCCCTGCCGTGCTGAATACACGTTCAGACAAAACGCTGGCTGCCGGGCAGGCCAGCACCTCCAAGGCATAAAAGGCTAGCTCTGGCCACGTGGACAATTTAGAGACCCAGAAGTTGAATGGGGCCGAACCATCAGTCAGTACGTGGAGGGGTGTGCACACGTACTGTTCCACCATGTTAGTGAAATGTTGCCTCCTGCTAACACGTTGCGTATCAGGTGGTGGTGCAGTTAGCTGTGGCGTGTTGACAAAAGTTTTCCACATCTCTGCCATGCTAACCCTGCCCTCAGAGGAGCTGGCCGTGACACAGCTGCCTTGGCGACCTCTTGCTCCTCCTCTGCCTTGGCCTTGGGCTTCCACTTGTTCCCCTGTGACATTTGGGAATGCTCTCAGTAGCGCGTCTACCAACGTGCGCTTGTACTCGCGCATCTTCCTATCACGCTCCAGTGCAGGAAGTAAGGTGGGCACATTGTCTTTGTAGCGTGGATCCAGCAGGGTGGCAACCCAGTAGTCCGCACAGGTTAAAATGTGGGCAACTCTGCTGTCGTTGCGCAGGCACTGCAGCATGTAGTCGCTCATGTGTGCCAGGCTGCCCAGGGGTAAGGACAAGCTGTCCTCTGTGGGAGGCGTATCGTCATCGTCCTGCCTTTCCCCCCAGCCACGCACCAGTGATGGACCCGAGCTGCGTTGGGTGCCACCCCGCTGTGACCATGCTTCATCCTCATCCTCCTCCACCTCCTCCTCATCCTCGTCCTCCTCGTCCTCCAGTAGTGGGCCCTGGCTGGCCACATTTGTACCTGGCCTCTGCTGTTGCCAAAAACCTCCCTCTGAGTCACTTCGAAGAGACTGGCCTGAAAGTGCTAAAAATGACCCCTCTTCCTCCTCCTCCTCCTCCTCCTCCTGGGCCACCTCCTCTTCCATCATCGCCCTAAGTGTTTTCTCAAGGAGACATAGAAGTGGTATTGTAACGCTGATAACGGTGTCATCGCCACTGGCCATGTTGGTGGAGTACTCGAAACAGCGCAACAGGGCACACAGGTCTCGCATGGAGGCCCAGTCATTGGTGGTTAAGTGGTGCTGTTCTGTAGTGCGACTGACCCGTGCGTGCTGCAGCTGAAACTCCACTATGGCCTGCTGCTGCTCGCACAGTCTGTCCAGCATGTGCAAGGTGGAGTTCCACCTGGTGGGCACGTCGCATATGAGGCGGTGAGCGGGAAGGCCGAAGTTACGCTGTAGCGCAGACAGGCGAGCAGCAGCAGGATGTGAACGCCGGAAGCGCGAACAGACGGCCCGCACTTTATGCAGCAGCTCTGACATGTCGGGGTAGTTGTGAATGAACTTCTGCACCACCAAATTCAGCACATGCGCCAAGCAAGGGATGTGCGTCAAATTGGCTAGTCCCAGAGCTGCAACGAGATTTCGCCCATTATCACACACCACCAGGCCGGGCTTGAGGCTCACCGGCAGCAACCACTCGTCGGTCTGTTGTTCAATACCCCGCCACAACTCCTGTGCGGTGTGGGGCCTGTCCCCCAAACATATGAGTTTCAGAATGGCCTGCTGACGTTTACCCCGGGCTGTGCTGAAGTTGGTGGTGAAGGTGTGTGGCTGACTGGATGAGCAGGTGGAAGAAGAGGAGGAGGAAGCCGAGAAGGAGGAGGTGGCAACAGGAGGCAAAGAATGTTGCCCTGCGATCCTTGGCGGCGGAAGGACGTGCGCCAAACAGCTCTCCGCCTGGGGCCCAGCTGCCACTACATTTACCCAGTGTGCAGTTAGGGAGATATAGCGTCCCTGGCCGTGCTTACTGGTCCACGTATCTGTGGTTAGGTGGACCTTGCTACAGATGGCGTTGCGCAGTGCACACTTGATTTTATGGGATACTTGGTTGTGCAGGGAAGGCACGGCTCTCTTGGAGAAGTACTGCCGGCTGGGAACAACATACTGTGGGACAGCAAGCGACATGAGCTGTTTGAAGCTGTCTGTGTCCACCAGCCTAAATGACAGCATTTCATAGGCCAGTAGTTTAGAAATGCTGGCATTCAGGGCCAGGGATCGAGGGTGGCTAGGTGGGAATTTACGCTTTCTATCAAATGTTTGTGAGATGGAGAGCTGAACGCTGGCGTGTGACATGGTTGAGACGCTTGGTGACGGAGGTGGTGGTGGTGGTGTTGGTGGTACATCCCCTGTTTGCTGGGCGGCAGGTGCCAACGTTCCTCCAGAGGCGGAGGAAGAGGCCGAGGCGGCAGCAGCAGAATAGGCCGAGGCGGCAGCAGCAGAAGAGGTAGCAGGGGGAGCCTGAGTGACTTCCTTGGTTTTAAGGTGTTTACTCCACTGCAGTTCATGCTTTGCATGCAGGTGCCTGGTCATGCAGGTTGTGCTCAGGTTCAGAACGTTAATGCCTCGCTTCAGGCTCTGATGGCACAGCGTGCAAACCACTCGGGTCTTGTCGTCAGCACATTGTTTGAAGAAGTGCCATGCCAGGGAACTCCTTGAAGCTGCCTTTGGGGTGCTCGGTCCCAGATGGCGGCGGTCAGTAGCAGGCGGAGTCTCTTGGCGGCGGGTGTTCTGCTTTTGCCCACTGCTCCCTCTTTTGCTACGCTGTTGGCTCGGTCTCACCACTGCCTCTTCCTCCTAACTGTGAAAGTCAGTGGCACGACCTTCATTCCATGTGGGGTCTAGGACCTCATCGTCCCCTGCATCGTCTTCCACCCAGTCTTGATCCCTGACCTCCTGTTCAGTCTGCACACTGCAGAAAGACGCAGCAGTTGGCACCTGTGTTTCGTCATCATCAGAGACATGCTGAGGTGGTATTCCCATGTCCTCATCATCAGGAAACATAAGTGGTTGTGCGTCAGTGCATTCTATGTCTTTCACCGCTGGGGAAGGGCTAGGTGGATGCCCTTGGGAAACCCTGCCAGCGGAGTCTTCAAACAGCATAAGAGACTGCTGCATAACTTGAGGCTGAGACAGTTTCCCTGGTATGCATGGGGGTGATGTGACAGACTGATGGGGTTGGTTTTCAGGCGCCATCTGTGCGCTTTCTGCAGAAGACTGGGTGGGAGATAATGTGAACGTGCTGGATCCACTGTCGGCCACCCAATTGACTAATGCCTGTACCTGCTCAGGCCTTACCATCCTTAGAACGGCATTGGGCCCCACCATATATCGCTGTAAATTCTGGCGGCTACTGGGACCTGAGGTAGTTGGTACACTAGGACGTGTGGATGTGGCAGAACGGCCACGTCCTCTCCCAGCACCAGAGGGTCCACTAACACCACCACAACCATGTCCACGTCCGCGTCCCTTACTAGATGTTTTTCTCATTGTTATGGTTCACCACAACAACAAATATATTATTTGGCCCAATGTATTGTATTCAAATTCAGCGGGATATAAATTTGAGGCCTAGTATTTAGGCGCTGGGTGACCGGTATGGATTTAATGACAGAATTAGACTTGGAAATGCACAGAAGCGTGTGTGTGTGAAGTTATTCTGAATGACCCAATGTGCACCTTGAATATTATATACCCTTTTAGGGATAGATTTCAAATAGCTCTGATATAGCAGAAACCACTAAATTATGAAATTGCTAAATTGGGAATTGTATTTCAACCCAGAACAAGAAATGTGCTTGAACGGACACTAAATAACTCGCCCAGATACAGCACTAACGAGAGATTTAGCAGGATATAAATTTGAGGCCTAGTATTTAGGCGCTGGGTGACAGGTATGGGTTTAGTGACAGAATTAGACTTGGAAATACACAGTAGCGGGTGTGTGTGAAGTTATTCTGAATGACCCAATGTGCACCTTGAATATTATATACCCTTTTAGGGATAGATTTCAAATAGCTCTGATATAGCAGAAACCACTAAATTATGAAATTGCTAAATTGGGAATTGTATTTCAACCCAGAACAAGAAATGTGCTTGAACGGACACTAAATAACTCGCCCAGCTACAGCACTAACGAGAGATTTAGCAGGATATAAATTTGAGGCCTAGTATTTAGGCGCTGGGTGACAGGTATGGGTTTAGTGACAGAATTAGACTTGGAAATGCACAGAAGCGTGTGTGTGTGAAGTTATTCTGAATGACCCAATGTGCACCTTGAATATTATATACCCTTTTAGGGATAGATTTCAAATAGCTCTGATATAGCAGAAACCACTAAATTATGAAATTGCTAAATTGGGAATTGTATTTCAACCCAGAACAAGAAATGTGCTTGAACGGACACTAAATAACTCGCCCAGCTACAGCACTAACGAGAGATTTAGCAGGATATAAATTTGAGGCCTAGTATTTAGGCGCTGGGTGACAGGTATGGGTTTAGTGACAGAATTAGACTTGGAAATACACAGTAGCGGGTGTGTGTGAAGTTATTCTGAATGACCCAATGTGCACCTTGAATATTATATACCCTTTTAGGGATAGATTTCAAATAGCTCTGATATAGCAGAAACCACTAAATTATGAAATTGCTAAATTGGGAATTGTATTTCAACCCAGAACAAGAAATGTGCTTGAACGGACACTAAATAACTCGCCCAGCTACAGCACTAACGAGAGATTTAGCAGGATATAAATTTGAGGCCTAGTATTTAGGCGCTGGGTGACAGGTATGGGTTTAGTGACAGAATTAGACTTAGAAATACACAGTAGCGGGTGTGTGTGAAGTTATTCTGAATGACCCAATGTGCACCTTGAATATTATATACCCTTTCAGGGATAGATTTCAAATAGCTCTGATATAGCAGAAACCACTAAATTATGAAATTGCTAAATTGGGAATTGTATTTCAACCCAGAACAAAAAATGTGCTTTGACGGACACTAAATAACTTTCCCAGCCACAACAGGACAGCGTTAACGAGAGATTTAGCAGGATATAAATTTGAGGCCTAGTATTTAGGCGCTGGGTGACAGGTATGGGTTTAGTGACAGAATTAGACTTGGAAATACACAGTAGCGGGTGTGTGTGAAGTTATTCTGAATGACCCAATGTGCACCTTGAATATTATATACCCTTTTAGGGATAGATTTCAAATAGCTCTGATATAGCAGAAACCACTAAATTATGAAATTGCTAAATTGGGAATTGTATTTCAACCCAGAACAAGAAATGTGCTTGAACGGACACTAAATAACTCGCCCAGCTACAGCACTAACGAGAGATTTAGCAGGATATAAATTTGAGGCCTAGTATTTAGGCGCTGGGTGACAGGTATGGGTTTAGTGACAGAATTAGACTTAGAAATACACAGTAGCGGGTGTGTGTGAAGTTATTCTGAATGACCCAATGTGCACCTTGAATATTATATACCCTTTTAGGGATAGATTTCAAATAGCTCTGATATAGCAGAAACCACTAAATTATGAAATTGCTAAATTGGGAATTGTATTTCAACCCAGAACAAAAAATGTGCTTTGACGGACACTAAATAACTTTCCCAGCCACAACAGGACAGCGTTAACGAGAGATTTAGCAGGATATAAATTTGAGGCCTAGTATTTAGGCGCTGGGTGACAGGTATGGGTTTAGTGACAGAATTAGACTTGGAAATACACAGTAGCGGGTGTGTGTGAAGTTATTCTGAATGACCCAATGTGCACCTTGAATATTATATACCCTTTTAGGGATAGATTTCAAATAGCTCTGATATAGCAGAAACCACTAAGTTATGAAATTGCTAAATTGGGAATTGTATTTCAACCCAGAACAAGAAATGTGCTTGAACGGACACTAAATAACTCGCCCAGCTACAGCACTAAGGACAGATTTAGCTGGATATAAATTTGAGGCCTAGTATTTAGGCGCTGGGTGACAGGTATGGGTTTAGTGACAGAATTAGACTTGGAAATGCACAGTAGCGGGTGTGTGAAGTTATTCTGAATGACCCTATGTGCACCTTGAATATTATATACCCTTTTAGGGATAGATTTCAAATAGATCTGATACAGCAGAAACCACAAAATTTTTAAATTGCTAAATTGGGAATTGTATTTCAACCCAGAACAAAAAATGTGCTTTGACGGACACTAAATAACTTTCCCAGCCACAACAGGACAGCGGTAACGAGAGATTTAGCGGGATATAAATTTGAGGCCTAGTATTTAGGCGCTGGGTGACCGGTATGGATTTAGTGACAGAATTAGACTGGGATATGGCCAAAAAATAACCACACTATTGCTGGTTAAATGCACTTGGTGATGGGCGCAGCTTGCCCCTGATGTAGTATATGGCCAAAAAATGAACAGACTATTGCTGGTTAAATGCACTTGGTGTCACAGCTTGACCAACCACACTACTGAGGGTTAAATGCACTTGGTGACGGGCGCAGCTTGCCCCTGATTTAGTATATGGCCAAAAAATGAACAGACTATTGCTGGTTAAATGCACTTGGTGTGATAGCTTGACCAACCACACTACTGAGGGTTAAATGCACTTGGTGTGACAGCTTCACCCTGATGTAGGCTTTAGCCAAAAAACAACCACACCATTGAGGGTTAAATGCACTTGGTCGCAGCTTGTGCTGGCGCACCACAAGACACAAAATGGCCGCCGATCACCCCAGAAAAATGTGACTGACAAACGGTCTGGGCAGCCTAAAAACAGTGAGCAATTGAGGATCAGCAGCTCAATGATCCACAGCTGCAGATCGATCAGTTAATCAAGTCCTTTGGAGGAGTTAATCTGCCTAATCTCGCCCTACTGTCGCAGCCGCAACCTCTCCCTACGCTAATCAGAGCAGAGTGACGGGCGGCGCTATGTGACTCCAGCTTAAATAGAGGCTGGGTCACATGGTGCTCTGGCCAATCACAGCCATGCCAATAGTAGGCATGGCTGTGATGGCCTCTTGGGGCAAGTAGTATGACGCTTGTTGATTGGCTGCTTAGCAGCCTTTCAAAAAGCGCCAAGAAAGCGTCACAAAAGCGCGAAGAAAGCGACGAACACCGAACCCGAACCCGGACCTTTACGAAAATGTCCGGGTTCGGGTCCGTGTCACGGACACCCCAAAATTCGGTACGAACCCGAACTATACAGTTCGAGTTCGCTCATCCCTATTAATTAGTAAATCTTACACAACAAATAATATAGGATGTTTTTCAGTCTACCTCTTTTAAATAAGACTCTGTTATTCAGAACTACATAGCTTTTGCAATCCACTACAATACTAACCATAGTGTTGACATTAACTGAACCGCTTGCAAAGAAGTAGTGGAGATGATATAAACTTCACTTATAAGGAAAGACTATACTAATCAGAACGGATATTAAGGCAAACTATTGTGGTATATGAATTAATAGGACTTATTTATATGGAATAATTTTATTGATAATGATCTAATACTGCATTTTAAGTGGGACATTTGATTGGACATATATCCAGCATATTGAACATATACAACGATCATATTTATTTTTTAGACTCTGGAATAAGTTTAAGCACTATAAACAATTAATATGGTGAAAAAAGGTATACGTCCAGATTGATTATTCAAGCAAATATAAATATTCATGGACGTTGAAACTCAAAAATAATTTTAAAAAAATTATATTCAGCATTAAAAAATTCAAAGGGGTGTGTAACCTTTAAACGTGATTTAGTATTAAAAGTACAGGCCAGGTGTCACTTAGAGCCCCTAGGGTGATCTGTGGCATCTAGTGTGTAATGACACACCTCTCCCCTGTAATTTAGGGCTAAATGTACTGTGTGGTGTTTTAGTTGTCACATATGTAATTATTGTCACATTAAACGTACCTGCCCAACATGTGGATACATAGATATATATATATATATATATATATATATATATTTTAAAACCTCAGTGTAACAAGGTTATTATCCACATGATATAGGGATCAATGTGGGCCATATAATGGGCAATAATTGTTGCACCCTAGGGATAAAGACCTCCGCTGAACTCCGCTGTTCTGCATCTCTTGTAAAGTCAATGTCTCCAACTATACCCCTCTTGCAATTTATAGCAAATACATAATTTTCAGGCAACCTGTAACAAAAACGTTAAAAGCACACAAAAACTGCCAACATGTCCTCACCCGTCAGGAAATCAGTCCATGGAGTGGCTCCCAAATGTCACTGATTTTGTTTTTTTCTTTATTTAAAGGGGACACCTTTTACAGGTAGGTGTCCAGCTCCTCATCACTGCTGGAGCTGCTAAACCTCATGAGAGGATGTTCCTGCCTCTGGTGGTAGCTCATGGTAGCTGCCGTTGTTGTACGCCACTGCCCTCTGCTGGTGGCTGCAGGAACTGGCTGTGCTGACAGCCTGGAGAAAGCTGCAGTGACACGCTGTAGCCTGGGGTCTCCAGCCTGTACAGAGGGGGATAGGACCTCTGGCTGCAGGGGCTCAGGAAGGGCTGGAACAGCTGCCTGGGGCTGCTACCAAGGCAGGACATATGGTGGTTTAAGATAGGGCTGCACCATAGGGTTGAAGGTAAGGAAAGAATTGTTGATCTGCCCCACCCTCAGGGTTGGCGGTGGTGATAAGTCCGGGATGAGAGGCCCAGGCTCAGGTTGGGGCTTCTCTCTGAACTGCATGTGGCCGTCCGGGGCTTCCTGAAGACATCTGACTTTGCCCGCAGAGCCTGGATCCTCCTGCCAGGTCTCTGTGGTGACGGCAGGGGTAAGCGGTTTGTCCAATAAAGTGACTCCGGCGGCAAAGAGTCCTTGCATGGACCGCATGGGGGTATATTCGATCTGGTCCCCCACATAGCGATTATGCCTGGCCTGGGGCAGGTAGTGCCTTTTGACAGAGCACCGGCCTACCAAAACCTCGGTGCCCGAATAGTTGTCCTGCAGGAACCCGACTCCCCATTCTACAGAGAACCACAACACAGTCCCGGTTCTCCTGGTTAATTTGGGCTTCACCCATTCCTCGACCGCTGACTTATACTCCCAGGCGGTTCGGGCGAACGCGGTGATCTCACGGGGCACCTCAGGATTAAGGCTCCGTAACTTGGCGTAGCTGGGCGGCAGAGTGGAAACATCTGCCGCCTCTGCCGCACCAGGAGGTATAGACAGCGGGGCAGGCTTGGGCCCGGTGACGTTGGCTGGGGTCGCAGGACACGGTGCAGGGGTGGAGACGGACCGGGCCCTCAGGGAGCGTGGCAGCTCCTACCTGTGGTGGCGGCCAGGCGGCCGGTTCCGGTGCCTCCTGTATGCCATCTGGGGGTGCCATCTTCGTCTCAGCAAGCGAATTGGCAATGGTGACGGGTGCTGCGTCAGCAGCGTCTTGACGTCGACCTCAATTTTCACAGGCTCGTTGCCTTCCGCGGGGGCGCTTGGCTTGGTGGAGGGATCCACGGCCTCCGGGAACTCGATCAGGTCCGGGCTCTTTGAAGCAGGAACCGGGACTTCAGCCGCGGCCTTTTCTGTGACCTCCGGGATACTGGACAAGGTAGGTGGTGCGGCTTTCTTGCTCAGTGAGGAATCCACTGCCTCCGGCATGGTAGCAAATACAGAGGGCCCACTTTTCTTCAAGACTTGGGAGACATGGATCTCCGGTGGGCGCTCCTCATACACCGATTCTCCACCAAACGCCATCTGGTTCCACCGAGGTTGGGGAAACGCCATCTTGACAACCTCTTCAATCCAGCAGGCTGACAGTTCTAAGGGTGTAGCCCAGAGGGTGGAGTCTTTATCACTTCGGCTCACACTAGAAAGTTCACTGGGGGCAGTCTCAAATTTTCCCGCTCCCAGAGGGACAAATTCGATATAGCTTCACGCTCTTGAGGGGGAATTACTTGGTTTTCCAGCTTCTGGGGGGCGTATTCAATAGTTTTGCGCTCTTGAGGGGGCGTTCTTGTCTATTCCCATCTTTTGGGTGCGGTTACAACTTCTTGAAGGGGCGTGTATTTGCTATCTTCGCCATCTTGGGGATTATAAAGAAGCTGCGCCATGAGGGAAACATGGCCGATTAACCCTTGCAGTGCCGACGCGCACAATGCAGCGTTCTCTGGGCGAGCAATGAAAGTAATAAAGTCAATTTTTAACGTTTTTTGCACAATCTTCAGCCCTTGTAATACTGTGAGACATTCGATGGGATCCGTTTTAACACACAATTGGATCCGGTTCTGTTATCAGGGGTGGCACACAATTCAATCCGATCCTGTTCCCAGTGACGCCAAATATGCAGTAAGTCGGATTGGTGACTAAGTGCACTGGCGCAATATTATTAGTTTTTAGTTTGTGACGCCAATTGCAGCTTGCGCAGGTACTGTAGCAGGGCCCTTTAACCACTTCAGCCCCGCTAGGTGAAACCCCCTTCATGACCAGAGCACTTTTTACACTTCGGCACTACACTCCTTTCACCGTTTATCGCTTGGTCATGCAACTTACCACCCAAATGAATTTTACCTCCTTTTCTTCTCACTAATGGAGCTTTCATTTGGTGGTATTTTATTGCTGCTGACATTTTTACTTTTTTTGTTATTAATCAAAATGTAACGATTTTTTAGCAAAAAAATGACATTTTTCACTTTCAGCTGTAAAATTTTGCAAAAAAAACGACATTCATATATAAATTTTTCGCTAAATTTATTGTTCTACATGTCTTTGAAAAAAAAAAAATGTTTGGGAAAAAAAAAAATGGTTTGGGTAAAAGTTATAGCATTTACAAACTATGGTACAAAAATGTGAATTTCCGCTTTTTGAAACAGCTCTGACTTTCTGAGCACCTGTCATGATTCCTGAGGTTCTACAATGCCCAAACAGTAGAAAACCCCCACAAATGACCCCATTTCGGAAAGTAGACACCCTAAGGTATTCGCTGATGGGCATAGTGAGTTCATAGAACTTTTTATTTTTTGTCACAAGTTAGCGGAAAATGATGATGATTTTATTTATTTATTTTTTTCTTACAAAGTCTCATATTCCACTAACTTGTGACAAAAAATAAAAAATTCTAGGAACTCACCATGCCCCTCACGGAATACCTTGGGGTGTCTTCTTTCCAAAATGGGGTCACTTGTGGCGTAGTTATACTGCCCTGGCAATTTAGGGGCCCAAATGTGTGAGAAGAACTTTGCAATCAAAATGTGTAAAAAATGACCGGTGAAATCCAAAAGGTGCACTTTGGAATATGTGCCCCTTTGCCCACCTTGGCAGCAAAAAAGTGTGACACATCTGGTATCGCCGTACTCAGGAGAAGTTGGGCAATGTGTTTTGGGGTGTCATTTTACATATACCCATGCTGGGTGAGAAAAATATCTTGGTCAAATGCCAACTTTGTATAAAAAAATGGGAAAAGTTGTCTTTTGCCAAGATATTTCTCTCATCCAGCATGGGTATATGTAAAATGACACCCCAAAACACATTCCCCAACTTCTCCTGAGTACGGCGATACCAGATGTGTCACACTTTTTTGCTGCCAAGGTGGGCAAAGGGGCACATATTCCAAAGTGCACCTTTCAGATTTTGCAGGCCATTTTTTACACATTTTGATTGCAAGGTACTTCTCACACATTTGGGCCCCTAAATTGCCAGGGCAGTATAACTACGCCACAAGTGACCCCATTTTGGAAAGAAGACACCCCAAGGTATTCCGTGAGGGGCATGGCGAGTTCCTAGAATTTTTTATTTTTTGTCACAAGTTAGCGGAAAATGATGATTTTTTTTTTTTCTCTTTTTTCCTTACATAGTCTCATATTCCACTAACTTGCGACAAAAAATAAAAAATTCTAGGAACTCGCCATGCCCCTCACGGAATACCTTGGGGTGTCTTCTTTCCAAAATGGGGTCACTTGTGGCGTAGTTATACTGCCCTGGCAATTTAGGGGCCCAAATGTGTGAGAAGTACTTTGCAATCAAAATCTGTAAAAAATGACCGGTGAAATCCGAAAGGTGCACTTTGGAATATGTGCCCCTTTGCCCACCTTGGCATCAAAAAAGTGTCACACATCTGGTATCGCCGTACTCAGGAGAAGTTGGGGAATGTGTTTTGGGGTGTCATTTTACATATACCCATGCTGGGTGAGAGAAATATCTTGGCAAAAGACAACTTTTCCCATTTTTTTATACAAAGTTGGCATTTGACCAAGATATTTTTCTCACCCAGCATGGGTATATGTAAAATGACACCCCAAAACACATTGCCCAACTTCTCCTGAGTACGGCGATACCAGATGTGTGACACTTTTTTGCTGCCAAGGTGGGCAAAGGGGCACATATTCCAAAGTGCACCTTTTGGATTTCACCGGTCATTTTTTACACATTTTGATTGCCAAGTTCTTCTCACACATTTGGGCCCCTAAATTGCCAGGGCAGTATAACTACCCCACAAGTGACCCCATTTTGGAAAGAAGACACCCCAAGGTATTCCGTGAGGGGCATGGCGAGTTCCTAGAATTTTTTATTTTTTTGTCGCAAGTTAGTGGAATATGAGACTTTGTAAGGAAAAAAGAAAAAAAAAGAAAAATCATCATTTTCCGCTAACTTGTGACAAAAAATAAAAAATTCTAGGAACTCGCCGTGCCCCTCACGGAATACCTTGGGGTGTCTTCTTTCCAAAATGGGGTCACTTGTGGCGTAGTTATACTGCCCTGGCAATTTAGGGGCCCAAATGTGTAAGAAGTACCTTGCAATCAAAATGTGTAAAAAATGGCCTGCGAAATCCGAAAGGTGCCCCTTTGCCCACCTTGGCTGCAAAAAAGTGTCACACATGTGGTATCGCCGTACTCAGGAGAAGTTGGGTAATGTGTTTTGGGGGGTCATTTTACATATACCCATGCTGGGTGAGAGAAATATCTTGGCAAAAGACAACTTTTCCCATTTTTTTATACAAAGTTGGCATTTGACCAAGATATTTTTCTCACCCAGCATGGGTATATGTAAAATGACACCCCAAAACACATTCCCCAACTTCTCCTGAGTACGGCGATACCACATGTGTGACACTTTTTTGCAGCCTAGATGCGCAAAGGGGCCCAAATTCCTTTTAGGAGGGCATTTTTAGACATTTGGATCCCAGACTTCTTCTCACACTTTCGGGCCCCTAAAAAGCCAGGGCAGTATAAATACCCCACATGTGACCCCACTTTGGAAAGAAGACACCCCAAGGTATTCAATGAGGGGCATGGCGAGTTCCTAGAATTTTTTTTTTTTTTGCATAAGTTAGCGGATATTGATTTTTTTTTTGTTTTTTTCTCACAAAGTCTCACTTTCCGCTAACTTAGGACAAAAATGTCAATCTTTCATGGACTCAATATGCCCCTCACGGAATACCTTGGGGTGTCTTCTTTCCGAAATGGGGTCACATGTGGGGTATTTATACTGCCCTGGCTTTTTAGGGGCCTTAAAGCGTGAGAAGTCTGGAATATAAATGTCTAAAAATGTTTACGCATTTGGATTCCGTATGGTGAGTTCATGTGAGATTTTATTTTTTGACACAAGTTAGTAGAATATGAGACTTAGTAAGAAAAAACAAAAACAAAAACAAACAAAAAATTTCCGCTAACTTGTGCCAAAAAAAATGTCTGAATGGAACCTTACCAGGGGGGGGTGATCAATGACAGGGGGGTGATCACCCATATAGACTCCCTGATCACCCCCCTGTCATTGATCACCCGCCTGTCATTGATCACCCCCCTGTAAGGCTCCATTCAGACATCCGCATGATTTTTTACGGATCCATGGATACATGGATCGGATCCACAGAACGCATGCGGACGTCTGAATGGAGCCTTACAGGGGGGTTATCAATGACAGGGGGTGATCAGGGTAATCAGGGTGATCACCCCCCTGTCACTGATCACCCCCCCTGTAAGGCTCCATTCAGACATCCGCATGATTTTTTACGGATCCATGGATACATGGATCGGATCCACAGAACGCATGCGGACGTCTGAATGGAGCCTTACAGGGGGGTTATCAATGACAGGGGGTGATCAGGGTAATCACCCCCCTGTCACTGATCACCCCCCCTGTAAGGCTCCATTCAGACATCCGCATGATTTTTTACGGATCCATGGATACATGGATCGGATCCACAGAACGCATGCGGACGTCTGAATGGAGCCTTACAGGGGGGTTATCAATGACAGGGGGTGATCAGGGTAATCAGGGTGATCACCCCCCTGTCACTGATCACCCCCCCTGTAAGGCTCCATTCAGACATCCGCATGATTTTTTACGGATCCATGGATACATGGATCGGATCCACAGAACGCATGCGGACGTCTGAATGGAGCCTTACAGGGGGGTTATCAATGACAGGGGGTGATCAGGGTAATCACCCCCCTGTCACTGATCACCCCCCCTGTAAGGCTCCATTCAGACATCCGCATGATTTTTTACGGATCCATGGATACATGGATCGGATCCACAGAACGCATGCGGACGTCTGAATGGAGCCTTACAGGGGGGTTATCAATGACAGGGGGTGATCAGGGTAATCAGGGTGATCACCCCCCTGTCACTGATCACCCCCCCTGTAAGGCTCCATTCAGACATCCGCATGATTTTTTACGGATCCATGGATACATGGATCGGATCCACAGAACGCATGCGGACGTCTGAATGGAGCCTTACAGGGGGGTTATCAATGACAGGGGGTGATCAGGGTAATCACCCCCCTGTCACTGATCACCCCCCCTGTAAGGCTCCATTCAGACATCCGCATGATTTTTTACGGATCCATGGATACATGGATCGGATCCACAGAACGCATGCGGACGTCTGAATGGAGCCTTACAGGGGGGTTATCAATGACAGGGGGTGATCAGGGTAATCAGGGTGATCACCCCCCTGTCACTGATCACCCCCCCCTGTAAGGCTCCATTCAGACATCCGCATGATTTTTTACGGATCCATGGATACATGGATCGGATCCACAGAACGCATGCGGACGTCTGAATGGAGCCTTACAGGGGGGTTATCAATGACAGGGGGTGATCAGGGTGATCACCCCCCTGTCACTGATCACCCCCCCTGTAAGGCTCCATTCAGACATCCGCATGATTATTTACGGATTCATGGATACATGGATCGGATCCACAAAACGCATGCGGACGTCTGAATGGAGCCTTACAGGGGGGTTATCAATGACAGGGGGGTGATCAGGGAGTGTATATGGGTGATCACCCGCCTGTCATTGATCACCCCCTGTAAGGCTCCATTCAGACGTCCGCATGTGTTTTGCGGATCCGATCCATGTATCCATGGATCCGTAAAAATCATGCGGACGTCTGAATGGAGCCTTACAGGGGAGTGATCAATGACAGGGGGGTGATCAATGACAGGGGGTGATCAGGGAGTGTATATGGGTGATCACCCGCCTGTCATTGATCACCCCCCTGTAAGGCTCCATTCAGACGTCCGTATGCTTTTTGCGGATCCGATCCATGTATCCGTGGATCCGTAAAAATCATACTGACGTCTGAACGGAGCCTGACAGGGGGGTGATCAATGACAGGGCGGTGATCAATGACAGGGGGGTGATCAGGGAGTTTATATGGGGTGATCATGGGTTTATAAGGGGTTAATAAGTGACGGAGGGGGGGGGGGTAGTGTAGTGTGGTGTTTGGTGCTACTGTACTGACCTACCTGAGTCCTCTGGTGGTCGATCCTAACAAAAGGGACCACCAGAGGACCAGGTAGGAGGTATATTAGACGCTGTTATGAAAACAGCGTCTAATATACCTGTTAGGGGTTAAAAAATTCGGATCTCCAGCCTGCCAGCGAGCGATCGCCGCTGGCAGGCTGGAGATCCACTCGCTTACCTTCCGTTCCTGTGAGCGCGCGCGCCTGTGTGCGCGCGTTCACAGGAAATCTCGGCTCTCGCGGGAGGACGCGTATATGCGTCCACCCAGAAGAGCAGGACCGCCGGCAGGACGCAATCCTGCGTACGGCGGTCCTGAGGTGGTTAAGATGTTAGGAATGCCAGAGGGGGATAATATCTCTGTATAGCAGATATGGTATTGTCAACGGTGTCTCCTACCTTGGACTCCTGGATCCTGGCTCACTTGCAATAAAATTGAGTGTGGTCAGTAGGAGTGATTGAGAAATGATGGAGATCCAGACAGTAGATATAATCCAACTTGTCTTTACTTAATGGCAACAGATATCCATACGAGTTACAGCAATAGTCTTTTGGGTCCCAGCAGGTATTGGCAATATGTGGCAGGAATTTATATCTATTCTGCTTCTGATCATATGCCTAGCGAATCTAGCAGGTATTTATCTTCTGCTCTGTCTGTCTTCTGCTTGTAATGGGCCTGACTAGCTGAGGAGGTATTTGGCTTCTTCTGGACTCTGGATATGTACTCACAGCTTGGCTCACAGGGAAAGCTTCTTCCTGGAGGCTGGAGGCAGCTGCTTTTCTTGTCAACCAGCTGAGGCTGATGGCTCAGGCTGGGAAGAGTGATATTTGCCTCAGTCGAGGCTGGATCCTGTCTTGGGATCCCTGTTTCTGGGAGCTCCTACTAACACAGCCTTCCCCAAGCAGGGGGGCTGGTACACTAACTAGAACTTCCTTCTCCACCTCAATAGACAGGACATAGGAACATCCCACTTCTGCTCACACAGGGGAGACTAGACTGGAATGGAATATTCCAGGCTAGGTATACTAAACTGGCTGTGGACTGCTAAACATATTTCTGCCACCTGCTGGCGGACAGGGAAATGACAGCGTAATACATCACACAGGCCTGGAAAATACATATAATGATGAAGATGCACAGTTAAATTACACAAGATGACAATACATTTACACCTGACATGTTGTAGCAGGGAGACAGAGTTTAGTGACATACTCTGGGATGTTACACATGTTCCAGTGATGGCGATGATCCATTCAGATGTCTGCCCTATCAACTTTCGATGTTATTTTCAGCGCCAACCATGGTGACTACGGGTAACGGGGAATCAGGGTTAGATTCCGGAGATGGAGCCTGAGAAACGTCTATGGCTACCACATCCAAGCAAGGCAGCATGCGCGCAAATTACCTATTAGGTATAATTAGGTGAGGGCCAGCAGGTAAGCTGACCCTGTAAAAGATTTGAGGTGCGGGCCTGCAGGTGATCTGACCCTGTAAAAATTTTTAGGTGTGGGCCTGCTGGTGAGCTGACCCTGTAAAAGATTGTAGGTGAGGACCTGCTGGTGAGCTGACCCTATAAAAAAATTATATGCGAGGGCATGCTGATAAGCTGACCCTCTAAAAGGTTGTAGGTGAGGGCCTACAGGTGAGCTGACCCTCTAAAACATTATATGCGAGGACCTGCAGGTGAGCTGACCCTGTAAAAAATTGTAGGTGAAGGCCTGCTGGTGAGCTGACCCTGTAATACATTGTAGGTGAAGGCCTGCTGGTGACCTGATTCTGTAAAACATTATATGCGAGGGCCTGCTAGTGAGCTGACCCTTTAAAAAATTATATGCGAGGGCCTGCAAATGAGCTGACTCTGTAAAAGATTGTAGGTGAGGGCCTGCTGGTGAGCTGGCCCTCTAAAAACGTATATGCGAGGGCCTGCAGGTGAGCTGACCCTGTAACTCATTATATGCGAGGGCATTATATGCGACGAATAAGCATATTCATATGATGGAAGAGAAGGAGGATGAGAAAAGGAAGATTCAACCATATACTCTTGTTTGTGATGGAAGGGGTGCATGGGAATACAGTGTATTTATTAAATTATAAACAACACATTTAAAGTACCTTTATATGTTCATCAGCTTTCCTCTGGTGGAGTTGAGAAGTCATGGTCAATCCAGGCCTTGTTCATTTTTATAAGAGTCAACCTGTCAGCATTTTCAGTTGACAGGCGGATACGCTTATCTGTTATAATGCCACCTGCAGCACTGAATAACCGCTCAGACAAAATGCTGGCGGCAGGGCAGGCCAGCACCCCCAGCTTGGACACTCAGTAGTTGCAAAGCACTGAGAGATCATTGAGGACGGTCTGCTATATATTCCTTCACCATCTTCCTAAATGTTTCCCTCCTTGTGACAGTAGGCCGTGCATCAGGGTGAGGGTGCTGGAAGGGTGTCATGAAACTGTCCCAGGCTTTGGAGAGTGTTGCCCTGCCTCTGTTGGAACTGCTGTGTGTTCCCCTTGTCTCCCCTCCTTGGTTAGTCAAGGAACCACAGACTCTGTCACCAGCGTTTTCAGATGGAAAATTTTGGAGCAATTTTTCAAAAAGGGTCTTCTGGTTTTGCTCGTCCTCTCCACCAGAGGAATGACAGATGAGAAGTTTTATTTGTAGCGGGGGTCGAGAAGGGTGAACAACCAGTAATCCGTGTTGTCTAAAATGTGTATAACTCGCGGGTCGCAGGAAAGGCAGCCTAACATGAAGTCAGCCATGTGTGCCAGAGTACCAACAGGCAAGACTTCGCTGTCATCATCAGGAGGATCACTCTTAATCTCCTCATCCTCCTACTCCTCTTCTGCCCACTCACGCAGAACAGGTGGAATTAAACTTCCATAGGTACTACCCTCTGTAAAGGAGGCAACCGTCTCCTGCTCCTCCTCTTCATCATCCGATTCACGCTGAGAAGACAAACTGAGGGTGGTCTGGCTATCACCCTGTGTAATGTCTTCCTCCATTTCAACCTCTTCCACATGCAAAGCGGCGTCCTTAATTGTGAGCAGCGAGCGTTTAAGTAGACACAGAAGTGGTATGGTGACGCTAATAATAGCGTTATCGCCTCTCACCATCTGTGTTGATTCCTCAAAGTTTCTTAAAACCTCAGAGAGTTCAGACATCTTTCCCACTACGTGCTTGTGAATAGTGGAAGCTGACCCGAAAGTGAACGACCATGTTGCAGCTGGTATTCCACAACTGCCCTCTGCTGCTCACAAAGCCTGGCCAACAAGTGGAACATAAAGTTCCAGTGTGTGCTCACGTCGCATAACAGCCGATGAGCTGGCAATTTCAAGCGCTACTGCAGCATTGTCAGACTGGCTGAAGCTGTCGATGACTTGCTAAAATGTGCATATATGGTGCGCATCTTCACCAGTAGCTCAGGCAAATCGGGGTAGGTTTTGAGAAACCGCTGAATAACTAAGTTTAAGTCGTGGGCTAGGCATGCGATATGTGTGAGCTTGCTGAGCTCCAAAGCCGCAACCAAGTTACGGCCATTATCAGAAAGAACCATGCCTGGTTCTAGGTTGCGTGGTGAGAGCCACACAACAGTCTGGTCTCTTAATCCCTGCCACAGCCCTGCGGTGGTGTGCTGTTTGTCCCCTAGCATATCAGCTTCAGCACGACCTGTTGCCGCTTCCCCACTGCAGTGCTACACTGCTTCCAGCTATCGACTGATGACTTAGAGACACAAATATTAGTTCTGTGTGATCTCAGGAATATGAAATAAGCAGTAGTCCCAATCATGTCGGAGTGAGTCCCTTCTCAAATAAAATCAAAAGAATACATACATATGGGTCCGCGCTACACTTGAATGAGGGATATTTCACAAACAGGCAGTCTTCACAGAGATATTTCAACTTCACAGATGCATCCCTGGTAAATGGTCTCTATCAACCAGCAGTGCGATTTTCCTTCAAGAGGAACAGATCATAGTGCAATACCCAAATCTTTTTTTAAAAGGCTTAATTTATTGTACTTGCAATAAAACTTCTTGAGTATAGCATATATAAACTTGCCCAATCCGGGTTTTGCCTTCGCTTCGTCTGGGGCGTCACACTCAAATCCATCCGAACGCTGATTTAAATAATCCACGATTAGAGTTAAGCGGACACCTGGATGTTCGGGTTCAGCAGGTTCGGCCGAACTTAAAAAAAGTTAGGTTTGGGACCCAAACTTGACCCCGAACCCCATTGAAGTCAATGGGGACCCGAACTTTTGAGCACTAAAATGGCTGTAAAAATGTCATGGAAAGAGCTAGAGGGCTGAAAAAGGCAGCAAAATGCTCTCAAAACAAATGTGGATAGGGAAATGAATTAAAAAAACATAAAAGACCTTAAAAAAATTAAAATTAGGAATGATGTAGGAGGAAGAGGTTGAGGAGGCGGTGAATGGGTGGATGTGGCAGTGTAGGTTCATGTGGCGGTCTAGGTGGAAGTGGCGGCGAAGGAGGAATAGGTAGCCAACACAGATGTGTGTTATTTTGAATTTTTACATAGGGGTATCCCCCAAAATATTGGGACATATAAACAAAAAAAGGAATAAGTGCACTTGAGTACAAGGATGGATGGTTGAGGCTGTTAGAGCTGTCTATTCTGCACAAGGTACAGACAAGTCTTGTGGGATCCAGGCTTTGTTCATTTTAATGAATGTGAGCTTGTCTACGCTGGCTGTAGACAGGCGGCTGCGTCTGTTTGTAATGACACCTCCTGCCGTGCTAAATACACGTTTAGAGAGTACACTGGCTGCAGAGCAGGCCAGCACCTCCAAGGCATACAGGGCAAGCTCTGGCCATGTGGACAATTTGGAGACCCAGAAGTTGAATGGGGCAGAACCATCAGTCAGTAGGTGTAGTCGTGTGCACAGGTACTGTTCCACCATGTTGTTCAAATGCTGCCTCCTGCTAACACGCTTCATATCAGCAGTAGGGGCCGGTTGTTGCGGCGCGGTGACAAAGCTGCGTTGGCGACCTCTTCCTCCTCCCATGCCTTCCCCTTGTGCTTCCACTTGTCCCCCGGCGTCAGTCGGGAATGCTCTCAGGAGCGCGTCTACCAGCGTGCACCTGCAGTCACGCATCTTCCGATCACGCTCCAGTGAGGGAATTAAGGACGGCACATTGTCTTTGTAATGGGGATCCAGCAGGGTGGCCACCCAGTAGTCAGCACACGTTAAAATGTGGGCAACTCTGCAGTCGTTGCGCAGGCACTGCAGCATGTAGTCGCTCATGTATGCCAGGCTGCCCAGAGGTAAGGACAAGCTGTCCTCTGTGGGAGGCGTATCGTCTGTGTCCTCTGTATCCCCCCAGCCACGCACCAGTGATGGGACCGAGTTGCGTTGGATGCCACCCCACTGTGAACATGCTTCATCCCCATCCTCCTCCTCCTCGTCATTCAATAGTGGGCCCTGGCTGGCCAAATTTGTACCTGGCCTCTGCTGTTGCAAAAGTCCTCTTTCTGAGCCACTTCTAAAAGACTGGCCTGAAAGTGTTAGAGATGACCCCTCTTCCTCCTCCTCGAACTGGGCCACATCCTCTTCCATCATCGCCCTAAGTGTTTTCTCAAGGAGACATAGAAGTGGTATTGTATCGCTGATAACGACGTCATCGCCACTGGCCATGTTGGTGGAGTACTCAAAACAGCGCAACAGGGCACACAGGTCTCGCATGGAGGCCCAGTCATTGGTGGTGAAGTGGTGCTGTTCCGCAGTGCGACTCACCCGTGCGTGCTGCAGCTGAAACTCCACTATGGCTTGCTGCTGCTCGCACAGTCTCTCCAGCATGTGCAAGGTGGAGTTCCACCTGGTGGGCACGTCTCATATGAGGCGGTGAGCGGGAAAGCCGAAGTTACACTGTAGAGCAGACAGCCAAGCGGCGGCAGGATGAGAACGTCGGAAGCTCACACAGACGGCCAGCACTTTATGCAGCAGCTCTGACATGTCGAGGTAGTTGTGAATGAATTTCTGCACCACCAAATTCAGCACATGCGCCAGGCAAGGGATGTGCGTCAAACCGGCTAGTCCCAGAGCTGCAACGAGATTTCGCCCATTATCGCACACCACCAGGCCAGGGCTTGAGGCCCACTGGCAGCAACCACTCGTCGGCCTGTCCCCCAAACACATCAGTTTCAGAACGGCCTGCTGACATTTACCCCTGGCTGTGCTGAAGTTGGTGGTGAAGGTCTGTCGCTGACCGGATGAGGAGGTGGTTGAAGAGAAGGAGGAAGCCGAGTAGGAAGAGGAGGCCACAGGAGGCAAAGAATGATGCCCTGCGATCCTTGGTGGCGGAGGAACGTGCGCCAAACAGCTCTCCGCTTGGGGCCCAGCCGCCACTACATTTACCCAGTGTGCATTTAGGGAGATATAGCGCCCCTGGCCAGTGCTTACTGGTCCAGGTATCTGTGGTTAGGTGGACCTTGCCACAGATGGCGTTGCGCAGTGCACACTTGATTTTATCCAATACTTGGTTGTGCAGGGAGGGCACGGCTCTCCTGGAGAAGTAGTGGTGGCTGGGAACGATGTACTGTGGGAAAGCAAGCAATATGAGCTGTTTGAAGCTGTCCGTCTCCTCCAGCCTGAATGACAGCATTTCAAAGGCCAGAAGTTTAGAAATGCTGGCATTTAGGGCCAGGGATCAAGGGTGGCTAGGTGGGAATTTACGCTTTCTCTCAAAGATTTGTGAGATAGAGAGCTGAACGCTTCTGTGTGACATGGTGGAGATGCTTGGTGACCAAGGTGGTGTTTTTGGTGGCACGTCCTCTGTTTGCTGGGCGGCAGGTGCCAACGTTCCTCCAGAGGCAGAGGAAGAGCCCAAGGCAGCAGCAGAAGAGGGAGCAGGAGGGGCCTGAGCCCTTTCTTGGTTTTGAAGGTGCTTATTCCACTGCAGCCCCTGTCTTGCATATAGATGCCTGGTCATGCAGGTTGTGCTAAGGTTCAGAACGTTAATGCCTCGCTTCAGGCTCTGATGGCACACCGTGCAAACCACTCGGGTCTTGTCGTCAGCACATTGTGTGAAGAAGTGCTATGCCAGGGGACTCCTTGAAGCTGCCTTTGGTGTGCTCGGTCCCTGGTGACAGTGGCCAGTAGAAGGCAAACTGTTTTGGCGATGGCTGCTCAGCTTTTGCACCCTGCTCCCGCTTTTGCTACGCTGTTGGCTCGGTCTCACCACTGCCTCTTCCTGCGAACTCTGAATGTCAGTAGCACGACCTTCATTCCATGTGGGGTCTAGGACCTCATCGTCCCCTGCATCGTCTTCCACCCAGTCTTCCTCCCTGACCTCCTTTTCGGTCTGCACACTGCCGAAAGACGCAGCAGTTGGCACCTGTGTTTCGTCATCATCAGAGACGTGCTGAGGTGGTATTCCCATGTTCTCATCAGGAAACATAAGTGGTTGTGCGTCAGTGCATTCTATGTCTTCCACCCCTGGGGAAGGGCTAGGTGGATGCGCTTGGGAAACCCTGCCAGCAGAGTCTTCAAACAGCATAAGAGACTGCTGCATGACTTGAGGCTCAGACAGATTCCCCGATTTGCATGGGGGTGATGTGACAGACTGATGGGCATGGGTTTCAGGCGCCACTTGTGCACTTTCTGCAGAAGACTGGGTGGGAGATAATGTGAACATGCTGGATCCACTGTCGGCCCCCCAATTGACTAGCGCCTGTACTTGCTCAGGCCTTACCATCCTTAGAACACCATTAGGCCCGACCAAATATTGCTGTAGATTCTGGCGGCTACTGGGACCCGAGGTAGTAGGTTCAGTAGGACATGTAGCTGTGGCAGAACGGCCACGTCCTCTCCCTGCACCAGAGGCTCCACCAACACCACCACCACGACCATGACTGCGTCTCTTATTAGATGTTTGCCTCATAGTTAGCGTTCACAAAGCAAAGTAAAAAGTGGTTAAGTCTGTTAAAAAATAATTAACCGCCAATAAAAACCCTGATGGAGGGTATTGCACTAAAATTTTTTTTTTTTTTCTCTATTTGACACCGGTATTTGTGGCCTAAATTTCACAGTAACTTATGCATGTGTAATCCCAGATGTGCATTATATCAGAGGGTTTTTTCACCCCAGTAAGCACAAAGCTGTATTTCTGGCATAAATGTGACAATTACTTATGCATGTGTAATGCCAGATGTGCAGTATATTAGAGGTTATTTTTACCCCAGTACCCAAAAAGCTGTATTTCTGGCCTAAATGTGACAGTGATTTATGCATGTTTCATCCCAGATGTGCAGTATATCAGAGGGTTTTTTCACCCCAGTAAGCACAAAGCTGTATTTCTGGCATAAATGTGACACTAACTTATGCATGTGTAATCCCAGATGTGCAGAGGGTTTTTGAGACCCACAGTGTATCCGCACATTTTAAAAAAGTTCACCAAAAATATCCTGCAGGACTTAGATTCTGGGGGTTGAAGTACTGGACAGGTGGGGATGCGGTGAAGCAAATAAATAAGAGGGAAGCACAGTGGATTTTCGAATTAAATACATTACATCCCAAAGGCCTTAATATTGAATGGGACATGAAAGCTGTTAGCATGGATTAATATAACATCATCAAAAATAGGTTTTATATGGGTATCATCATAGTACTTACAGGCAGCCTCCCCGAATGGCAGAGCGTGGGGATAATAGATGGAATAGGGTAATGGGGGTATTTTAGGTGTTTTAAGGTAGTTTTAGAGGTTCCAGATTTCCATATCTTTTTTATATACATATATATATTTAATAGCTACATAGGTCAATGCATTATATTGCCCACCACCTGAACTTGCACCAGAATATATTTGGAATATTGTTATGCACTCCGAGAACAGGGCACTAGCTAATAGATCTACGATCATGCTGCCGTTTCATGCATACAGAGCATGTATATATGCTGTGTGATGGTAGTGCGGTCAGTGCTACTGCCAGAGTGATTTCTGCATTTACAGTTGTAACAGATTGATTATATGCCACGGGCATTTTAATTCTATATATGAGAACATTATGCAATTTTGTATCAATTTGTATTTTGCAAAACCAGAAATTACATGTTATCCTAAACTCATGTGATTATGGATTATTTAAATCAGCATTCGGGTGGATTTGAGTGTGATGCCCCAAACAAAGAGAAGGCGAAACCTGGGTTGGGCAAGTTTTTATATGCTATACTCAAGTTGTTTTATTGTAAGTACAATAAATTATTCCTTTTAAAAACGATTCGGGTATTGCACTATGATCCGTTCCTCTTGAAGGAAAATCACATTTCTGGTTGATATCGAGACCATTTACTGGGGATGCATCTGAAAAGTTGAAATATCTCCGTGAAGACCGCCTGTTTGTGAAATATTCCTCATTCAAGTGTAGCGCGTATCCATATGTATTGTGAGGCAGGGACATGCCTCATGGTTGTTAGGGGAGATATATGGCAGGAATTGCTGTGTCTTCCCCAGAATCACCAGGTCTGAAGAAAGACCAGGTGCAGTAATCACCTGGGGATAAAGGAATCCTCAGAGTGAGAGGGGGGGGACTTGCACACAGAAGGCTGGAGTGGCTCTGTGTGGTCTGAGCCGAGAGGGCTGAGAGACCTCTATCCCCAAGGAGACATTGTTGTGGGAGCAGCCAGGAGGCTGTGGGACATTGGCTGACAAAGCCGCATGGGTTCACAGGGTGTGGACTGTGACTTAGGTGAGTCAGGAACGTCATGTTTAGTTAGAGCCCAGCCGGGCAGGTGTTTATTTTGTATTTATGTTTGGTTTGCTGAGGGGCAATAAATGCACTGTTTGGACCTGAAACCTGGTGTCCTGAAGCCGTATCTGTGAGAATGACCCCGAAGAAGAGCTAAACCCCCACAGTATGTACAGACTGATGACTGACTGTTGCTGCATGCAGAAAATTTGGAGGTGGAAGTGGAGGAGGAGGCAGAGGGGGAGAAGTGGGGGTTGGAGCCACTAACGTAGGTGGTGGCGGAAACCCTGATGGTATTAGGGCCCGCAATCCTTGGCATCGGTAGCATTTGTGCCACCCCAGGGTGCGACTTGCTTCCAGCCTCCACAACATTCAACCAGTGTGCCGTCAGGGAAATGTAGCGTCCCTGGCCGAATGCACTTGTCCATGTGTCCGTGGTTAAGTGGACCTTCCCAGTAACTGCGTTGGTCAGGGCACGTGTGATGTTACGGGACACATGTTGGTGTAGGCAGCACACCTTGAAAAATAGTGGCTGCTGGGGACTGCATAAGGCTGCGGAAGGCAGTGTCCTCAAGCCTAAATGGCAACATTTCCAGAGCCAGTCATTTGGAAAGCTGCGCATTTAGTGCTGTGGCCTGTGGGTGGGTGGCTGGGTATTTATGCTTGCCTTCAAATGCCTGGGGTAAGGACATTTGGATGCTGCGCTAAGACATGGAAGTGGATGTGGTCGCTGATGGTGCTTGCGAAGATCCAAGTGTGGGGCACCTTTGACAGGGGATTGGCCAGCACATAATACAGGGGAAGAGGAGGCAGTGCTGTGACCTGCAGACACAGATTGTGTACCCACTCTTTTGTACCACTTACTACAATGCATGGATGCCATGTGGCAGATCATGCTGGTAGTGGTGAGGTTGCTAGTGTTCAGGCCCCGGCTCATTTTGGTATGGCACAGGTTGCAAATTACTATTCTTTTGTCGTCTGCACTATTCTTAAAAAAGCGCCATACTGCAGAACACCTACCCCTTGGCATGATTTTTGCAAGGGGTGCTCTGTGGAACAGTTGCGGTCCTATTTGGTGTGGCCCGCCTCCTCCATTTTGCCACCGCACTGCTTCTTCCAGGCTGTCTGCAGTGCAGTAGATCCCTCCCCCTCTTTACTGCTGTCCTCGCTCAGCTTTCCACCTTCCCAGGTTGGGTCAGTGACCTTATTGTCCACCACCTCCTCTTACACTTTCTCATTCTGCTCATCCTCCTGACTTGTTGACCTAACCACTACCTCAGTGATTGAAAACTGTGTCTCATCCTCTTCATCAACCTATTAAGATAGTAATTGCCATTGAGTTATTGACAACTGTGTCTCATCATCATCCACCTCATTAATCAGTAATTGCCATTCCCCACTGTCATCTTTTTGTGATTATGGATGCTCAAGAGTTGGGAATCAGGGCACAAGATCTGTCCCTCTTCAAGCGTGCTTGGTGAGAGGGCCAAATCAAGGAATGTCGCTAAAAAGAGCAATATCCAAGTGTGGGATCACTTGTTTTCCCAGACTCTCCATGGTGGGAGGAAGGAGGATCAGGGTGAGGATTGGGTTGAGCAGACTCTTGGCTACTGAGACAGGACTTGGTGGAAGACAGGGTAGTGCTTAACCGACTGGAAGCAATATCTGCTGCAATCCAACTGACCACCTGGTCGTACTGGTCTGACTTCAAAGTGGTGTCCTGCACCACCCTGCAAACTGGGACATGAAGCTAGATATCGTGGATGACTGTTTTTCTTGTGCTCTGGCAGCAGGCACAGTTTCACCGTGCCCAGGGCCATGGCCTCTGAGTGCACCATTAGCATCACGGCCACTGCCATGTCCCTTACTGCTCGCTTTCTTCATATAAAATGTTATATATGCTTGAAGGTCTGTCAAACGTACAGTAGCGTGTATGCGCAAACAAATTAAAAAAATTGGGATGTGGAAACGTCACACAGGAGATATCCCACAGGTAATGTTAATGCTGTCACCAGCAGATAATGAAAGATTACAGGAAATGTCACAGGTATTTGGGATGAGGAAACGTTATACAGAGATAACACCGGTAATGCCACTGTCCGCAGCATGTACGCAAAAAAGTACACTCTATGTCACAGATACATTTTTGAAGCGCACATGTTACACTGCAGATGTGGCCCTGGTAATGTCACTGTCAGAAGCGGACACCATCTATTGACAAAGTACACTGTATGTCACAGATATTTTTGGGATGCACAAACTTTAGGAGATGTGGCGCAGCTATTGTCACTGTCCGCAGTGGACACCGTCTATTTTTATGCGTCTTAAAGGGAAACTCTCATAAATGTGTCCTGCTGGAGCTTAGAAAATTTTTATTTTAGTTCACGGGAGTACAGGCCCCAAACATTAGGCATTCAGTGGACAGAAAACATCAAGTGATTATGTGGCTGGAGGTATATTAGACGGTCAATAATATAAATTTTACTGCAGGCCAGTGGGCTACAGGCCACGAAAAATTATTAATTCACCAGACGGAAAACATCAAGTTATTATGTGGCTGGAGGTATATTAGATGGTCACTGGATATCAATTTTACTGCAGTCCAGTGAACTACAGGCCCCAAAAATTATTGGCCCAATAGTAATAGGTAAAATTCTATTAAAAGTGGTCATCACAGGTGTTGAATTCCTCTGAGATCCATGCCTCATTCATTTTTAGAAATGTGAGGTAGTCCACACTGTAGTGAGTTAGGAGAGTGCACTTATCAGTCACGATCCCCTCTGCTGCGCTGAACGTGCTTTCGGACAGGACACTGGACGAGGGGCAAGCCAAGATTTTCATGGCAAATTGTGTCAGGTCTGGCGACGGGTCAAGCCTGCACACCCAATGGTTAAGGGGTTCCTCTCTTCTCAGAGCGTCCACATCGGCCGTTAACACGATGTTGTCGGACACCTGTCGGTCTCGGTGTTCCCTGAGGCTGGATCTGGAGGGCGGCTCTCGATGGGTTGCCTGCAAGAATGATCTCATATCCAAAGTGAGCAACACACTTTCAAACCGCCGTCTTATTGCATGTGGGGTAGGAATGGTACACACAACTGTTTCGCTGTGGGTGAAAATTCTTCTGCCAGCGCCCGCAACAGCAGAATGCTGCATATCTCAAAACAAGGCCTGGAAATGCTGCATTCTGACAGCCCTCTGTGATGGTGGTAACATGTCCACCATTTTGTGTTTGTGACAGGGGTCTAAGTACGTTGCCACCCAGTACTGGTCCTTGACCTTTATGCTTTTTCTACGGGGGTACCTCTTCAAACACTGGAGCATGAAGGCCCCCATTTGCACTAAATTGGAAGTGGCGGAGGGCCCTGGCTCTCTGAATTGGCTCATTGCCCAGGAGAATGTCGTCCTCGGTCTCCTCCCCCCATCCACGGACAACACTAGGGATTCCAGAAAAGTTTAAAGCCTGCTCTTCTTGCTCCTCCTCCTCCTCCTTCCCCCAGGTACCATTCCCCTCTGACTTCTCTTCAGACTCCTACTGACTTGTCTCAGATGGAGTATCCCCCCCCCCCAGGAATTCATTCAACAATGCATCTTCCTCATCTTTCTGCTCCTGCTCCTCGACAGCTTGATCAATGACACAACGCAATTCACGCTCCAGAAAGAAGGCATAAGGTGCAATGTCACTGATGGTGCCCTGGCTGCGACTGACCAGTTTGGTGATCTAATAAAATGGCCACAGAAGTCTTGCTGCATCGTGCATGAGCAGCCACTGGCACGTTTCTGCTGGAGCAGCCTATCAAGAATATACAGGGTGGAGTTCCAGCGTGTCGGGCAGTCACAAATCAGACATCTGTTGGGCAAGTGGTGTCACCGCTGAACGGCAGCAAGGCGAGCCATGGCCATGTAAGAACTTCTATAATGACCAGAGATTTTCCTGGCCTGCCGCAAGACATCCTGGACCCAGGGGTATTTGGCAACGAATCGCTGCACGACTAAGTTCAAGATGTGTGCCATGCATGGCATGTGTCATTTTGCCCTGTTTCAGTGCACTCAGCAGATTGGCACCGTTGTCACACACCACTTTACTAACTGTCAAATTGAGCGGGGTTAGCCACTGATCGGCCTGTGACCATAGAGCTGAAAGGAGTGCAGGACCGGTGTGGCTCTGGCTGCTAGGCACAACTGCTGCAGCACAGCATGCAACGTCTCACCTGGCACGTCAAATAGGTTCTGGGGAGCTGGAGGAGTGCAGCGGAAGAGGCGGTAGCAGTGGAAAAGGAGGAGTCAGATGATGAGGAGATGGAGGATGGAGTAGGAGGAGGAAAAGAGGTAGGCCTGCATGCAATCCGTGGTGGTAACATCAAATCCACCCGGGTGCCACTGTTGCATGCTTGACGGCCGTCAGAAGGTTCACCCAGTGGGCAGTAAAAATTATGTGCCTTCCCTTCCCGTGTTTGCTAGACCACGTGTCTGTGGTCAGATCTATCTTGGCACCAACACTGTGTGCCAGAGATACATTCACTTGCTGCTGAACATGGCCACATAGCTCTGGGATGCCCTTGTGGGAGAAATATTTCCTTCTGGGGATCTTCCATTGCGGTGTGCCAATGGCCACAAATTATCTAAAGGCGTCCGACTCCACCAGTTTATGGCAGGCTAGCTGTTCCAACAAGCTGGCAGTGTCAGAACTATTGGGTATGAATAAAGTCCATAATTATAAGGCCTATATAAAAGAGTATGGACATGAGCCTAAGGGACAACCATTTTGTCTTATTTTAAGGCAGAGTGAATTCAGGATTATTTTTTTTACTCGGAAATTGCTAACCTAAGGTTTACGATATATACCAAAGTGTCTGTTTTGTGAGAAGAAGATGTCCCAAGGCCTAGATAAGACAATGTATTTGAGTTTTGATGATTTTAGTGAATAGAAAGACTCTAATCTTTCTTTGTGGTTTTTATATTAATCAATATAGGAGTAGATTGATTTTATATTATCAATTTTAATAGGTGTGCTGAATATATAGTATATATATAAGAGTATAGTCCTCATAGATATATTCAGTTTTAAGATTAGAAACGAGGTATAAACTCCTCTGTCATGTTTAGAATCTGTCTCAGTGGAACACACAAATTAATTATTTCTTTCCTGGAATGGAGAAATGTGGACACAGGTGATCATGAACAAACCCTGTCTCCTCCAAGAACAATGAATTGAGATAGCCCTATTTATCTTGATTTAATCAAGTCTGGTCAAAAGACTTAAGGATACACAAGTTAGTTGACCAAGTATAAAACTCATTGTCTCTTCAAGATCTTCTCAAGGTTTTGTCTGAAACCTTAGATTACATTTTATTGCTATTATATAAATAAGAGAAATAAATGAGTGCTTCGATTTTTGTATGGAATACTAGTGCCATCTAGTGTTAGGGTAACAAAGATCTAGGGTATATTTTTCCCTAGAGGGAGGTTCTATTAATTATAAAGTGAGGTCACTAGTTAATGATAAAACTTGGCCAAGCCCTTTCTAAGATAGGATAAAAAGATGGTATGGGCTGAGAGAAGGGATCGATCTCTAGAGCTATCTGGCTCTCTCTCTCTCTGAACATCATCAAAAGATCAGATCCAACCCTGACCACCTTGCCAGTCATTGGAGACAGCCATCTTAGAACCATTGAAACTCTGGAATGGAAATTAAGTCAGGCTACTAATGAATTGTCTAAATGTCAATTGTCTATGGTGGATCTAGATGAGGAATGTAAAAAGTTGTATAAGGACAATAGAAATTTACAAATAGAGTTAGATAACCGGGATCTTGACCCTCTTCAATTCAGACAGCCTAAGGATTCTAATAGAGTGCAGGTAAAATATTCCAGGGGGGAATTAGATGCAGAAAGTAAATATGACAACCCCTTTAATGGAGAAGAATTAATGGCTCTGAGAGAACATTCTCTTCCTAAATTAAGACCGATTTCACCTCCTAGGTCCTCTAAAAGTTCAGTACAGAGATCTTATCAACCCATGATAGACACTACTAAAGTGATCAAGTTTCTCAAGGAAACTGTGGGTCAATTTGCAAAAAAGGGTTCACCCTCCATAATAAGTCATTTGGAAATATATGAGGAGGCCATGAAAACTTTACATTTAGAAAAGGACATACAGAAACTTGAATTTATTACCTGGGTTTTCGAACCAAAACACCGGTATTTCTTTAATTCCCTTAGAGATATGGGTAGGGATTCTTGGTCAGATGTGGTCGCAGAAATAAAAACTGAATTTGGTCCCTATAAGTCCGCTACTGCTGCAAGGAGGGCCTTATTTACCCTGAAATGTAGACATAATCAAAGTCCCAGGGAATTTTTGTCAGTCCTCAAAAATGCCTATAGTTTATCTGAAAAAGATCCCAATTTTGAAGATAGTGAATTTATCCAGTTATTTTATGACGCTTTGCCCAATAAAATAAAATTTATTTTGGCCAGGGATTACCATCCCAGAAAGACTCTGGATTGGTTACTCACTGAGAGTACAACTCTGTACGCTGCAATACAAAATTGTGATGAGTCTCCGGAAATAGCAGAAACTCACATAAAAAGAGATCAGGGAAAATTTGAAAGCCCTAAAAGAAGTTATGCTGATGTGTTAAAAACTCCTAGACCTTCCGAGCCAAATAAAATTCAGCCTAGGCCAGATGGGAATAAGGGTCCAAATGTTGCTGAAAAGAACCCAAACCACCAGAAGGAGTTTAGAAATAGACGGTTCCCTCCTTTTCAAAGATATCAGAATAATTATTATAGGGGATATCAACGTAGGCCAGAAAGGGCTCAAAGTGGTTCTGAGTCAGATGGTTCTGGGAGATCACAATCATATCGGTACCAAAATCAATCTCCCAAAGATTATGGGAGAAAGAGAAGTAACCTATATGATCGAATGGATCAAATCCAAGATCAGTTTGGTATGTTGATGCAACGGATGGAGGAATTGTCTAAAACAATCACTGCTAACCCTAAAAATCCTTTTTTAGGGGTAACCCCTCCTGTAGAGAATCCTCCCCAAATATAAAGGGGGAGAAGCAGGTAAGTATGTCAAATGTTGCAGGGGTTGATGACTTAAATGTATGTAAAGTGGAGCAATCTAATATAATTGTCTTTCCCTTTAAAAAGAATTTAACCCTTACAAAGCCACATGGCAAGGGGGAGGGGAAACCTGTTTGTTCTGTCTTACAGCACACAAAGTCTTCAGCTGCACAGAAGAAGACATGCGATCCTGCTCATAAAAGGAAGGAGGAGGAGTTGAGGACAAGTCTAACTGCTGAGCAGGAAAACCATTTCAATAATCATGCCAAATATCTTTGTTCCATACAGGAAATAGATAATAGATATTATATGAAAGTTGAATTATTTGATAATTTCTCGCCAATAATAGCCTTGATAGATACAGGTAGCCAAGCAACTTTATTATCTGTAAAATACTTCCAACAATTGCAGGATGTATCTTCTAACAGGTACAAGTTAAAAAGTTTTAATGCTAACCTGGTAAGTGTCTCAGGCAATGCCCTCAAGGTTTTAGGTAAAGCTTGGCTGGATTTTAAAGTAGGAAACAAAGTAATTAGCCATCCTACATTGATCGTGGATATGCCCATTGATAGATTAATTATTGGCATTGATTTCCTGAAAAGATTAAGTCCAGTTATTGATTTTGTTAATAAGGTGATATGGTCTCAAGTGAGGATGCCCATTAATTATGAACAATCACAATCCTATCACAATAGGCGTAACTGCCATGTGATAGAGGAAAGGCCGGATTCCATTGAGGTACATTTCCGAAATAGCCAAGTCCCTGATGTCTCTTTCTTGCAAATCACTCCAAATTCCACTATAGGTGAACAGGAAGATAACACTATATGTGTGTCTTCTGAACGAGTAAAAGATGTCTGTTTGGAAGGGGATGTTCTTACAATCCACCTACACCCAGAAACTACTGACCCTATTGGGTTTAATGGTCACGAACAATTCCTAGTGGGAATGGAAAAGGTGGATGATGAGATGTTCTTCCCAGTACAGGTGAATGACTTAGGAAGAACTAAGAGGGCTAAATTGGATTTGCGCCATGAAAACAGTTATATTAGTAGGGATCTACTAAATCAAGTGGCCAATTCTAAAGTGATTCGATATCCAAATCCACAAGATAATTGGATACATGACTTAGATAATGATTCTGATGATCATAATATAATTGCAAAATGTATATTAACCATTTCTATTGCAGGAAAATCGGCTACTCATTTATTCCTGGTGCTTGATGAACCCAGATACCCTATGTACATTGGCAACGATATTTTACATTGTTTTGCTATCCATGTGGATATAGTGAATTCCACATTGTGGACAAGATTAAAAGGGAATCCTGAAGGTTTTATGGATGAACATGAAGCACTCAAGTCATCCCAGATACTGCCTTATGCAGTCAGTGTATTAGTGCCACGAGATATAATCATCCCTCCAGGTACTAATAATTTCCTGTTACCCATTCAGGTGTCAAAAGGCCAAAAATTAAAGAATGGTGATGCATTGATATGCCTATCAAACAGAATGCAACAATTAGGTATTTCAGTAAATCATACCCCTATGGTGAATTTACAAACCTTTAAAACCCAAATAATTGTGAATAATGGTATGCCAAATGAAGTTCATTTGTCTAAAGACACTATCATTGGTATGGCATTAGATTCAGATTATTATACTTTTGGGTTTCAGAATATAATTATTGGCCTAATACCTGAATCGTATCTAACAGAAGAACAATTGGTTGAACAAACATTTTATTCTTCTCCTGAAGGATTGTTCACCATTAGTTCAGTATATCCTTTTAATCTTGAAGAAGGTACCTGTAAGGTAGAGGAATCCTCTCTTACCTTTGATCATACAATCAATGAGCAGGAAGCCCAGGAATATCATGAGTTTGCTGAAAAAGCAGGTAAGTCAAATCATGACCTCACTGACAGATTGGAGGAAACCTATGAAATAGGTCAACCAGAAGTTTTTCCAGGGTTTATGGAAATGGTCCAGCAACAAATCTCATTAGCTGATGGATGCTCCAATGACCCAGAGCGACAACAACTAAAGGAAGTTCTCTTAGAATTCAAGGATATCTTTGCTAAAGATTCCTTTGATTGTGGTCTGACTGACATACACATTGCCAGGATCCAGACTGATCCTGAGGCACCTCCCGTTTATATCAAGCAATATCGTCTTCCACTAGCTTGTTACGACTCGCTAGCGGAAATAATCCAAAATCTCAAGGAGAGAGGTAATATAAGACCAGTACACAGTTCTTATAACAATCCTATTCTTGGAATTCTTAAACCGAATGGTCAATGGCGTTTATGTGCTGATCTTCGTCAGCTAAATAAACGTGTATATATGTCCGGCTGGCCCGTGCCGTATATAGACCAATGCTTGGTACAAATGCAAGGCGCTAGGATCGTTACCACCTTAGATTGCGCTCAGGGATATTGGACCATCAAAGTAAGCCCTGAAGATCAATACAAATTAGCCTTTACTTTTGGTAAAGAACAGTTTGCCTGGACTAGACTACCGTTTGGGTGCATAAATTCAGGTCATGAATTTGCTGTATTTTTACATAAGGCTATGCCTGATGCCACAGAAAGAGGAAATTTAACTTATGTAGATGACATTTTGATGAAAAGTACTTCATTTGACCAGCATATTCAAGAAATTAGGCATGTACTGAATCAGTTGAAAGAGGCAGGTGTGAAAATTTCTTTACAGAAAGCCCAGTGGTGTCGAACTAAGGTAAATTTCCTTGGACATGAGGTTACCTGTGAAGGCCTGAATCCCCAGAAGAAAAAGGTGGAGGCTGTTATGAAATCTAAAACGCCTACCAACATTAGTGAATTAAGATCATTTCTGGGTATGATGAATTACTCCCGTAAATTCATTGATAACTATGCTGAAATTAGTAAACCATTGCTGACATTGTTAAAGAAAGGGGTACCCTGGACATGGGGGGAGGATCAGGAACAAGCTATGTCTGAGCTTAAAAGGAGACTCACCCAAGCCCCATGTCTAGCTTATCCCGAGGGGGGTAAACCCTTTTATCTGGAAACTGGTTTTACAAATCTTAGTATTAGTGCTGTCCTATGCCAAAAACAGGATAAATTGCATAAAGTTATAGCTTATGCAAGTAAATCACTGTCACCAGTAGAAATAAAGTTTAGCAACTGTGAAAAAGCTTTACTAGCCACAGTCTGGGCGCTTCAAAACTTTAGAAGTTTTGTACAGGGTGAGAAAATCATTGTTGAAACGGCCCATCAACCCCTACAATATCTACAGAGTGATAAAATTAGGGATGGTAACTTGTCTAACAGCAGGATCACTGCTTGGACCTTGTCTTTACAAGGATGGCCGTTGGAAGTTCAGTATAAGCAAAATAAAAAGTGTCCAGTAGCCCAAGGACTTGCTGAACTGCATAATTGCGCTGCTAATTCTCAAACGGAAGAACTGATAGATGATTTTCTAGAGGAACAAAAATCTTCCCCTTACAAAGCGTATGAAGACGACTATTGCTCTCTACTCCCTTGTGCGTACATAGATGGTTGTGCTTACCACACCATTGCAGGGGACGAAAGAAAACTAGTGGCAGGAATTGGTATCACGTGGATAGATGGGTGCCCGAGTATTTCAATAGGTTATAGTATTGGTGCTAAGAGTAGCCAGGTAGCCGAATTAGCAGCTGTCTACCAAACCGTTAAAATTGCTATAGAGCACAATATAAAGGAATTCGTCATAGTTACCGATTCAAATTATGTGCGGAACAGTTTTGTAGAATATATGCCCACATGGAAGAGGAGTCATATGTTACGGTCCAATAACAAACCAGTGAAACACGCCAAGTTGTTTTGTGCCATAGATGAGCTAGTCCGACATAATGATCTAACCATTTATTGGAAAAAGACTAAAGGTCATTCCAAAACCCAAAATAAAGATAAAGAGGGTAATGACCTAGCTGACAAACTAGCCAAACAAGGAGCCATAAATGGTGATCATGTGAATATAGATCATCTACTAGAGATGATTCCCATTGACGCTATCACTAGACAACAGGCTAAGGCCCAAACTGAAAATAGTATAGTTCAATGGAGCCAAGAATCTTCTAGTGAGGATCTGATTAAAAGCCAGAAGGAAGATGTTATATTGGGAATCTTCTATAAACATATTGAGGATCCTAATAATAATCCCATATCAGAGGATAATTATACCCAAAAAGAAGACCTTCGATTACTTATGAAATCCAAATCCCAATTTAGTATTCAGGATGGGTTATTAATGAGAACCTCTAAAAAGGGTATTCAGCAGTGGGTAGTTCCTACTACATTTAGAGGTTTAATGTTACAGCATGCCCATGATGCACCTACAGCTGGTCATCGTGGAGAAAAGATTACATATGAGTCACTACGTGATTATGCTTACTGGCCTAATATGTTAAAGGATGTCCAGAGTTATTGTCAAGGTTGTTTGGTATGTGCGCAATTTCAACCGCAAGGTCCTAAACATCGGGCTCCACTTCAGAAGAAAGGTTTTTCATTACCATGGTCTGACATCCAAATCGATTTTATTGGTCCTGTTACCCGGTCATCCCGAGGAAATAAATACATGTTAACCGTCACTTGTGTGTTTACAAAATGGGTAGAGTGTTTACCGGCCCGCAATAACACAGCCGAGACCTGTGCATTTTTGTTGATTAACCATGTATTTTCCAGATTTGGGTTACCGTTAAGGATTGATTCAGACCGTGGATCACACTTTGTAAGTGAGGTAATGGCGAAGATGTGGAAGATGTTGGGTGTGAAGAGAAAATTACACATTGCCTATCGTCCAGCATCTAGCGGATCCGTTGAGCGCTATAACCAGTCTATTGTCAACATCCTTAAGAAATATGTTAAGGAGTCGGGTAAAGACTGTGATATAAGGTTACCATTAGTACTCATGGCCATTAGAGCTACTCCAAGTACGGCTACCCAGATGTCACCTTTTGAGCTGATGACAGGAAGAAGAATGGTACTTCCTCAACATCTGTTGTATCGCACATCAGATCATAACCTGATCAATGCAGCCACGACACATCAGTATGTGGAAGACCTTCGTAAGTATCTTCAACACGCGTTTGCTTTCGCGCAGAAGAATATTGAGAAAGCCGCCGTAAATAACAAAACTTATTATGACTTGAAAACGACCAAAAAGGAATATGAGGTAGGAGATAGAGTGTATCTCTATAACTTTGCCCGGGATCGGGTAAAAGAAAGAAAATTTCTCCCATCATGGAAAGGTCCGTATGATGTAATTGATAAAATATCACCTGTAGTTTATAAGGTGAAAATTAATACCAAAGATGGTTTCATCGAAAAATGGGTCCATGTAAATCAATTGCGAGTATGTCATCCAAGATCAGAACTGAGAATCATAGAAGATGACGCTGAATAAGAGAATGAATAAGGATGCGTTAATCTGATTTCTCTCAGTTCACAGATGTTCCAATTCTGGGGTTTCCATATAAAGCATTTTACATAGCAACGCTAGGGAAACTGTATATCTCAAAAGAAAAAATAAATAAATATATATATATACTGTATTCATACTTTCATTTTCCTTTATAGAAAAAGGACGGGCGGAACCAGACGTGATTCCTGGCGATGATGATGACAACAAAGATACAGATATCGTGCAGATGGTGTTGATTCAAGAGGTCCAATTAAAGACGGAACTAATCATCAACCCGAATCTACAGTTGTGTTTCAGATGTCCCAGGATTGTAAATGATGGCTAAGAAGATTATATTTCAAGAATCTTTGCGAAACTGGATCCAAGGACATTCATTGGATGAAGATACTGGATATCACCATTTTAGCTTGGGAAAGGAACCAAATTGGTACATTATGCATGAGAACAAAGTCACAGCAATAATGGCATGATTGGTGCCAAGTTTTGCATTTTTCTCACATGCTAAAACCATTGGACACAGAATCTCTGTGATAATATACTTTTCCAGGATTGACGTTATGATGCGATAAAAGACTCAGATACAATATTGATGAACATGAAAATTCTTCCGACCTTCTCCCAGTTAGGTCTTAAGGGGATCCTTGACTAACGTGGGAAGAAGGGGGGGGATTTGTCAGAACTATTGGGTATGAATAAAGTCCATAATTATAAGGCCTATATAAAAGAGTATGGACATGAGCCTAAGGGACAACCATTTTGTCTTATTTTAAGGCAGAGTGAATTCAGGATTTTTTTTTTTACTCTGAAATTGCTAACCTAAGGTTTACGATATATACCAAAGTGTCTGTTTTGTGAGAAGAAGATGTCCCAAGGCCTAGATAAGACAATGTATTTGAGTTTTGATGATTTTAGTGAATAGAAAGACTCTAATCTTTCTTTGTGGTTTTTATATTAATCAATATAGGAGTAGATTGATTTTATATTATCAATTTTAATAGGTGTGCTGAATATATAGTATATATATATAAGAGTATAGTCCTCATAGATATATTCAGTTTTAAGATTAGAAACGAGGTATAAACTCCTCTGTCATGTTTAGAATCTGTCTCAGTGGAACACACAAATTAATTATTTCTTTCCTGGAATGGAGAAATGTGGACACAGGTGATCATGAACAAACCCTGTCTCCTCCAAGAACAATGAATTGAGATAGCCCTATTTATCTTGATTTAATCAAGTCTGGTCAAAAGACTTAAGGATACACAAGTTAGTTGACCAAGTATAAAACTCATTGTCTCTTCAAGATCTTCTCAAGGTTTTGTCTGAAACCTTAGATTACATTTTATTGCTATTATATAAATAAGAGAAATAAATGAGTGCTTCGATTTTTGTATGGAATACTAGTGCCATCTAGTGTTAGGGTAACAAAGATCTAGGGTATATTTTTCCCTAGAGGGAGGTTCTATTAATTATAAAGTGAGGTCACTAGTTAATGATAAAACTTGGCCAAGCCCTTTCTAAGATAGGATAAAAAGATGGTATGGGCTGAGAGAAGGGATCGATCTCTAGAGCTATCTGGCTCTCTCTCTCTCTGAACATCATCAAAAGATCAGATCCAACCCTGACCACCTTGCCAGTCATTGGAGGCAGCCATCTTAGAACCATTGAAACTGATTTCTGCTAGCTGACATTTTGGTATAGTATAACCTTACCTATATTTTATAGGATAATTAATTAATATAATACATATCTATATATTCAATTAACCATACTTTGTATATAGTATCTGTTTTGGAATAAGATTGGGGTGTACCTGCAGCATCATCCTGAAAATTAATCCAATACAGGGAGATTAAAAATATACTAGTGAAAGCACAGTATTATCTCCAAGGAACTGAATTCAGTTCTAGACCAGTATGGTTGATAATATATATATATATTTATATAGATAAAAGATAAACCAGATTTGGGTTTAATCGGACATTTGTCGGCTGAGAGAAATCAAGTATTAAATTGACTTTTAATATAAGTGAGGGGTATTATTATAAGAAGGCATAATTGTGTATATACAGGTCCTTCTCCAAAAATTAGCATATTGTGATAAAGTTCATTATTTTCTGTAATGTACTGATAAACATTAGACTTTCATATATTTTAGATTCATTACACACCAACTGAAGTAGTTCAAGCCTTTTATTGTTTTAATATTGATGATTTTGGCATACAGCTCATGAAAACCCAAATTTCCTATCTCAAAAAATTTGCATATTTCATCCGACCAATAAAAGAAAAGTGTTTTTAATACAAAAAAAGTCAACCTTCAAATAATTATGTTCAGTTATGCACTCAATACTTGGTCGGGAATCCTTTTGCAGAAATGACTGCTCCAATGCGGCGTGGCATGGAGGCATCAGCCTGTGGCACTGCTGAGGGGTTATGGAGGCCCAGGATGCTTCGATAGCGGCCTTAAGCTCATCCAGAGTGTTGGGTCTTGCGTCTCTCAATTTTCTCTTCCCAATATCCCACAGATTCTCTATGGGGTTCAGGTCAGGAGAGTTGGCAGGCCAATTGAGCACAGTAATACCATGGTCCGTAAACCATTTACCAGTGGTTTTGGCACTGTGAGCAGGTGCCAGGTCGTGCTGAAAAATGAAATCTTCATCTCCATAAAGCTTTTCAGCAGATGGAAGCATGAAGTGCTCCAAAATCTCCTGATAGCTAGCTGCATTGACTCTGCCCTTGATAAAACACAGTGGACCAACACCAGCAGCTGACATGGCACCCCAGACCATCACTGACTGTGGGTACTTGACACTGTACTTCAGGCATTTTGGCATTTCCCTCTCCCCAGTCTTCCTCCAGACTCTGGCACCTTGATTTCCGAATGACATGCAACAGTCCAGTGCTGCTTCTCTGTAGCCCAGGTCAGGCGCTTCTGCCGCTGTTTCTGGTTCAAAAGTGGCTTGACCTGGGGAATGCGGCACCTGTAGCCCATTTCCTGCACACGCCTGTATACGGTGGCTCTGGATGTTTCTACTCCAGACTCAGTCCACTGCTTCCGCAGGTCCCCCAAGGTCTGGAATCGGTCCTTCTCCACAATCTTCCTCAGGGTCCGGTCACCTCTTCTCGTTGTGCAGCGTTTTCTGCCACACTTTTTCCTTCCCACAGACTTCCCACTGAGGTGCCTTGATACAGCACTCTGGGAACAGCCTATTCGTTCAGAAATTTCTTTCTGTGTCTTACCCTCTTGCTTGAGGGTGTCAATGATGGCCTTCTGAACAGCAGTCAGGTCGGCAGTCTTACCCATGATTGCGGTTTTGAGTAATGAACCAGGCTGGGAGTTTTTAAAAGCCTCAGGAATCTTTTGCAGGTGTTTAGAGTTAATTAGTTGATTCAGATGATTAGGTTAATAGCTCGTTTAGAGAACCTTTTCATGATATGCTAATTTTTTGAGATAGGAATTTTGGGTTTTCATGAGCGGTATGCCAAAATCATCAATACTAAAACAATAAAAGGCTTGAACTACTTCAGTTGGTGTGTAATGAATCTAAAATATATGAAAGTCTAATGTTTATCAGTACATTACAGAAAATAATGAACTTTATCACAATATGCTAATTTTTTTAGAAGGACCTGTATATATATATGTTCTCAATTATTTTTGTCTTTACCACTATTTTGCATATCATTGATTGAATTTTATTACCGCCAATTTTATTATATATATATATTATTTTGCACTATAAATTGTATTAATAAATTACATATATATTTTGTCTATAACTGGGTTTTGTCTTCAATTCAACGCAGATCACGAGCTTGTTTTAGCTTGATATTTACTGTATGATAATAAGTTAGAATCTCCTTTATTACCGATTTTAATTTATTCACATAAATCATATAGACTGTCAATCGGAGACAGCATAAATATTCCGACAGCAGTCAGACATTGGGCAAGAGGGTTATCCGGCTTCATCAACTTTTTACATTCGAACATTTGAGCCACGGAAGCAACGACGGCATGATGGAAGGTGGAGTGGAGGAGAAATTGGAGGAGAGAGGAGAAGGAGAAGAAGCAGAACGTGGAGAGCCGGGAGTGTGGCTTTGTGGGTTCTGACGGTGTTGCTCTCACAGGGCTTGGTGATGGGAGGCCAGGTGCCTTCTTAAGGTGCTCGTCCCTAGGTAAGTGTTGGGATTACAGCGACTTATGCATTTACAGCACAGGCTGCAGATGGCAACATTATTGTCATCAGCTGACATGTTAAAAAAGCCCACACTGCGGAGCCATGTTCCGGCTTCCTGGGAGCGCAAGATGTGATTGTGCATGGTGGATGGCTTGCTCCAGATACATTTGCAGTCTGCTTTTTGCCTTCTGTGCACTTAGAGTTCTGCCTGCTTCTCCTCCTCCTCCCTATGTGCTGCTCCGTCTCTCCCTCTGAACTCCCCTCCTCTTCCTCTCTTGTGGGCACCCATGTAATGTCATTCGAGACACGTCATCATTGTCACCTTCACCTCCACTGACATTAGAGATCTCAGAGTAGGCAGCAACAGCGGGGACCAGCCTCCTTGGGCTGATCTGGGTACTGTCGTCAGACTGCTGGGTGGCGACCGTTGCTACCTGCTCTTCCTCATCCGAGGCCAGGAATGGCTGCGCATTGGTAAGGTCTGGGAATGGATGGGAAAACAATTCCTATGACTCGAGTGGAGGGGCTATGGTGGTGGTGGTCTCTTTGGGGGTGCACACAGCAGAGAGTGAGGAGGGTGCTGATACAGAGAATAAAGAGGGTGCAGAAGCGGAAGGCTGAGGGAGCCACTCAACCAACTCTGGCGTGTTTTGACGCACCTTCTCCAACTTTCCACTTAAGCTCCGGCCTGGTGCACCTGCCCGACCCCTACCACCCCTGCAGAATTTCCCGCCTCTTACTCTGCATGTCATATTCAAAATGACCTTGTGACAAAGTCCCTATAGAAGATTAGTATTTGTGGAAGAAGGTATATAGAACCCCTTAATGATTATTTGCTGGAAGCAGATATATCAAACAACTTAATCAGTTTTTTTGGAGCAACAGGTACATCACACCAGTTGCAATTAGTTGTTCCAATTGTATTTGTCCCTCTGTATAGCTGCAGTATCTCAGCAGAACCGCACACAACTGCTGCACAATACAAATTAACTATATATAGAAATTATATTATAGGTATATCACACCCCTGCCTCAATCAGTTTTTTTGGGGGGGCAACTGGTTTATCACACCAGTTGCAATTAGTTGTTCCAATTGCGTTTATCCCTCTGTATAGCTGCGGTATCTCAGCAGAACCGCACACAACTGCTGCACAATACAAATGCACTATATAGAAATAATACTATAGGTATATCACACCCCTGCCTCAATCAGTTTTATTGGGGGGACAACTGGTATATCACACCAGTTGCAATTAGTTGTTCCAATTGCATTTGTCCCTCTGTATATCTGCGGTATCTCAGCAGAACCACACACAACTGCTGCACTATAATATACTTTCTATATTAGAAAGTATTTTATAAGTACATCACATCCCTCAGTATGTCACACCTATCCATAGCACACCTATACCAGGACTTTTGTGGCACTATTAGCTGGAGTTTGGTGTCCCTAACAGTCTGTCGCTGCTCCACACAGCAACCTGTCACTACACTGGCAAAAGACTGAATGTAAAATGGCGGCCAGATCGGGTTTATTTATAGGGTAGGGGGGGTGTCCATCTGCTGAAACGTCTCAATTTGCTGTCCTGTCCCACCTGATGGGTCATGAGTCAAAGTTTGGTTTAATGCAAAAGAATATGGCATCGGTGGACATCGGCATATGTTTGCATGTTTGGCGAATCGCAAACTAGCAAAGTTCGCCGCAAAACTACCCCCGGGCAGACCGCAAGGCCATCTCTAATCAACAGTACCTCACCATTGCAAGGCTGCAAAGATGTTCTGAGGCAGCCACTGAGCTTAGATTGTCAGAGTGTCGTCAGCAGGTTGTAAAGGAGATACAGAGAGACCGAAAGAGTACAGAAAAGCATAGAAGTGGACGTCCTTTGGCCACATCCCACACTGATGACCACTTCATTGTGAACAACGCCCTGTGGAAGCAGATGAAGAATGCCACACAAACCCAGGCACATTTAAGGGAGGTGTGTGGCACCTCAGACCATTCAAAACCGTTCATCAGTGTGGTCTGCATGCCAGATGACCTGGATGGGCCAGGGAGAATCTACAATGGACCAGTGGACCTTAGTGCTGTTTACTAATGAAAGTCAAATCACAAAGAGGAGAAATGATGGCTGCCAACAATGTTGGAGACTTTAAGGAGAGCTCTTTGCATCAGCCACTGGTGTCACCAGACGAGCCTTTGGTGGTGGTGGTAATACAGTATGGGTAGGTGTTTCTAATCAATACATAACTGCTTTAAACTTTGCAAATGATACAGTGACAAGCCCATCTTACTTGAATAACATCATTAATCCAGTCATTGTGCCTCTGCATGAACAACTAAGGGCTAATTTAATATTTATGGACAACAATGCTCCAGCTCATTGAGGTTGCATCATTAGGGAATGGCTGCTGGAGACTGGGGCACCTCAAATGTAGTGGCCTGAACTTTCTCCAGCCCCGAGTCTCATTGAAAACCTATGGGATCAACTCAGTCACCATGTAGAGGCTCGTAACTCTGTACCTCAGAACCTCAATTACCTGAGGGCCGCCCTGTCAAGCTGTAATTGATGCTCAAGGCCACATGACAAGTTTTTGAAACACTAAAGGGATTCTATCACCTGTTTTTCACCAATACTGTATATCTAAGAGCACTTCTCCATAGAAAATTGCATACACATCCCAAGCATACCTATGTGCACTTTTGTCTGTATTGCATGTCAAGGAAAAGCACTTTTATTCTGCTGGAAAACAGCTCCCAAGTGCCCAACTTTTGGAATTTTGGAACTCGGACCCGAACCCAAACTTTTCAGTAAAAGTTTGAGTTCGGTGTTCGGCGCGTTAATGGGGCTTTTTGAAAAGCTGCAGAGCAGTCAATCAACAAGAGTTTAACTTGTGTGCCCTTAGAAGCCATCACAGCCATGCATACTAATGGCATGGCTGTGATTGGCCAGTGCAGCATGTGACCCAGCCTCTATATCAGCTGGAGTTAAGTAGCGCTGCAAGTCATTCTGCTCTTACTAGTGTAGGGATAGGATGCTGCTGCTGTGAGGGAGAGAATAGGAAATAATCTGTTATCAGAAGTGCTTGTGATCTACAGAGATTTTGTTTTGTGGGTGCAGTCCCCCATTTTTTTTACACTGCCCTGAGCCCAGTGATACAGAAAAAGAAATTGTATCCATCTATTTGTTAGGTGGGCATCGGCGGCCATTTTGTGCAAGTTCAGTGCACCAGCACAGCATATGTGCATTTGTGACAGTCAAATACAAGATTTAAATGCTGAAGTTATATTCAATGTTTAAAAAAACACCAATTTTTTGCAAGACCCTACATCTGTGGCCTTTGCTGCATTTACTCAAGGGTTAACAGACAAGCAAAACTCTATATTTATGACCCTGATTCTGTAGTTTACAGAAACACCCCATATGTGGTCGTAAACTGCTGTAAGGGCACACGGCAGAGTGCAGAAGGAAAGGAATGTTTTTGGAAGGCAGATTTTGCTGGAGTGGTTTTTAGACACCATGTCCCATTTGAAGCCCCCCTGATGCACCCCTAGAGTAGAAACTCCAAAAAAGTGACCCCATTTTAGAAATTACGTGATAGTGAAAGTTTTTTGGGTACTAGTTTAGGGGACATATGATTTTTTGTTGCTTTATATTACACTTTTTATAAGGCAAGGTAACAAGAAATAGCTGTTTTGGCACTGTTTTTATTTTTTGTTATTTACAACATTCATCTGACAGGTTAGATCATGTGGTATTTTTATAGACCAGGTTGTCACGGACGCAACAATACCTAATATGTATACAATCTTTTTATTTATGTAAGTTTCACACAATGATTTCATTTTTTGAAACAAAAAAAAACATGTTTTAGTGTCTCCATATTCTGAGAGACATAGTTTTTTCAGTTTTTGGGCGATTATCTTGGATAGAGTATGATTTTTGCGGGATGAGATGATTGTTTGATTGGCACTATTTTGGGGTGCATATGACTTTTTGATCGCTTGCTATTACACTTTTTTTTTTTTTACGTGTTCATCTGAGGGGTTAGGTCATGTGATATTTTTATACAGACGGTCGATACAGAGGCTTATTATGTATACTTTTTTTAATTTACTTAAGTTTTACACAATAACAGCTTTTAAAAAAAAAAAAAGATGTTTTAGTGTCTCCATATACTGAGCCATAGTTTTATTTATTTTTTGGGCGATTGTCTTAGTAGGGTCTCATTTTTTGCAGGAGGTGACAGTTATATTGGTACTATTTTGGTGGGCATACGCCTTTTTGATCGCTTTCTGTTGTACTTTTTGTGATGTTAAATGACAAAAAAAAATGGTTTATTTAGTACAGTTTTTATTTTTTATGGTGTTCATCTGAAGGGTTAGGTTCATATAGAGCCGGTTGATACGAATGCAGCGATACCTAATATGTCTACATTTATTTGGGGGAAATTACGTTTTTTTTATTTTTTTTTACTTGATACTTTTCATTTTTTTTGGGGGGGGGGGACTTTATTTTTTCAACTTTTTTTTTACTTTATGTTTTGTCACACTTTGGGACCTGACCTTTTGGGGGTCTAATCCCTTTTACAGTGCATTCCAATACGTATGCATTGGAATGCATTGGCTGTTTGAGTATTACTGTGTGTATTATTCATACAGCTTCCGGCCTGTGAGATCCAGGGGGCTGGATCTCACAGGCTCATCACCGGAAAGCAGCACCGATGCCTCAGGAAGGCACGGGGATCCGATGGCACAGCTGCCCGCCGTCGCCAGCAATATGAACAGCCGCAAACCGCAGGTCTGAATTGACCTGTGGTTTGCAGCGATTGCCGACGTGGGGGAGGTCACGGGACCTCGCATTTAGCAAGGTGCCGTCTTAATGATTTGAGCAGGAACCTTGTTCCCATCACCGTGCGGTGGTGATCTGAAATACACAGGGTGTACAGGTATGCTCTGTTTCCTATGTACCAGGACATCAGGGCGTACCTGTACCTGTCTGTAACAGGTTAAAAAAAAAACACCCATTTTTTGCAATACCCTACATCTGGGGCCATTTAGGGCAAGATAATACATTTGCTGCATTTGCTGCATTTCTGACAGTCCAATACAAGTGTTAGATGCTGCTGTTATATTGTGGGTTTAAAAAAACACCCATTTTTGCAATACCCTACATCTGGGGCCTTTGCTGCATTTCTGACAGTGAAATACAAGCTTTAAATATTGTAATTATATACTAGGTTTAAAAAAAACACCCATTTTGGACAAGATAATACATTTGCTGCCTTTTCTGCATTTTTGACAGTCCAATACAAGTGTTACATGCTTCTGTTATATTCTGATATTAAAAAAAACCACCCAGTTTGGGCAAGATAATACATTTGCGGCCTTTGTTGCATTTGTGACAGTCAAATACAAACTTTAAATACTGCGGTTATATCCTGGGTTAAAAAAACACCAATTTTTGGCAAGACCCCACATCTGGGGCCTTTGCTGCAATTGTCACAGTCAAATACAAGCGTTAGATACTGCTGTTATATTCTGGTTTTAAAAAAAAAACACCCATTTTGAGCAAGATAATACATTTGCGGCATTTGTTGCATTTGTGACAGTCAAATACAAATTTTAAATACTGCTGTTATATTCTGGGTTTAAAAAAATATATTTTTTGCAAGACCATACATCTGGGGCCTTTGCTGCATTTCTCACAGTTAAATACTAGCGATAGATACTGCTGTTATATTCTGGTTTAAAAAAAAGCCCATTTTGGGCAAGATTATACATTTGAGGCGTTTGCTTCATTTATGACAGTCCAATACAAGCGTGAGATACTGTTGTTATATTCTCGTTTTAAAAAACACCCATTTTGGCAAGATAATATATTTGCTGCTTTTGCTGCATTTCTGAATAGTCCAATACAAGCGTTAGATACAGCTTTCATATTCATTTTTTTTTTTTTTTAAACACCCATTTTGGGCAAGATAATATATTTGCGGCCTTTGTTTGCGACAGTCAAATACAAACTTTAAATACTACTATTCTATTCTGGGTTTAAATAAAACTAATTTTTTGAAAGACGCTACATCTGGGGCCTTTGCTGCATTTGTCACAGTCAAATACTAGCGTTAGACACTGCTGTTATAGTCTGGTTTTAAAAAAAACACCCATTTTGGGCAAGACCTTACATTTGAGGCGTTTGCTGCATTTGTCACATTCAAATAGAACCAGTTAATACTGCAGTTACATTGTTGGTTGACAAATTAACATTTTTTGGGGCCGTGAAGTAATTGTATAAAATTTGCCTGTCAAACTGTTGTGTGACCTCAATTATTTTTTCTTTTTTATGACACCGCCACTGCCTTACTCTCAGTTAACGTAATTGTTGACTATTGGCTATTACATTCTCGCATGACATTAACCAACTGTTAGTTTGGTGGCTGAACGCAAAGAATGAGGAGAGTGTCAAATAAGAGACGTGGCCCCAGTCGTGGTGCTGCTGGTAGAGCTCCTGTTGCAGGGAGAGGACGTGGTCAATCTGTGCCAGCTACAAACACAAGTGAAACACCTTCCTCAGGTGCGAGTATGCAACAGAACCTTCAGCGTTATTTGGTAGGGCTGAATGCGACTCTACGAATGGTGAGGCCAGAAGAAGTATAGGCAATAGTAGATTGGGGGCTGACAGTGGCTCCAGTTCCTTCACATTGTCTCCCACCTAGTACCCTTATGAAAGATCAGAGCTGGCAACTACAGCCCATGGCCATCTGTCTTTCAACTCACCCACTTGCAAATCAGGCAAGCAGTCTGAGCCCAAAGTCATGCAGCAGTCTCTTATGCTTTTTGATGACTCTGCTAGCAGGGTTTCCGTGGGCCATCCACCTAGCCCTGCCCCAGAAGTGGAAGAGATTGAGTGCACCAATGCCCAACCACTTATGTTTCAGGATAAGTAACACAGGTGCCAACTGCTGTGGCTTTCAAAAGTGTGCAGACCGACAAGAAGGGCAGGGGTGAAGACTGGGTGGAAGATGATGTGGAGGACGATGAGGTCCTCGACCCCACATGGAATCAAGGTCATGTGAGTGACCTGTGTAGTTCGTAGGAAGAGGCGGTGGTCGCACAGAGCCACCAGCACAGGAGAAGAGGGAGCAGGGAGCAAAAGCAGAGAAGCCGTCCTCTAGACAGTACGCCTCCTACTGCCCACCGCAGCAATGGACCAAGCACACCAAAATCAGCTCCAAGGAGTTCCTTGGTGTAGCAGTTCTTCAGACAATGTACTGATAACAAGACACGAGTGGTTTGCACGCTGTGCAATCAGAGCCTTAATCGAGGCATAAATGTTCTCAACCTGAACACAACCTGCATGACCAGGCATTTAAGTGCAAAGCATGAGCTGCAGTGGAATAGACACCTCATAAACTAAGAAAGGTCTCTGGCTCCTCCTGCTTCCTCTTCTGCTGCAGTCGCGGCCTCTTCATCCACCTCTCGAGAGACAATGCCACCTGCCACCCTGCAAACAGAGGATCTGCCAGCAACGCCACCACCTGGGTCACCAAGTATCTCCACAATTTCCCATGGAAGCGTCCAACTCTCTATCTTCCAAACACTGGAGCGAAAGAGGAAGTACCCCCCTACCCACCCGCGATCCCTGGCCCTGAATGCCAACATTTCAAAAATACTGGCCTTTGAAATGCTGTTATTCCGACTGCTGGAGACAGAGAGTTTTAAAAGCCTTATGATGTTGGTTGTCCCACAGTAAGTCGTGCCCAGCCGCCACTACTTTTCCAGACGAGCCATCCCTTCCCTGCACAGCCAAGTAGGGGACAAAATCAGGTGTGCACCGCCCAACGCCATCTGTGGCAAGGTCCAACTAACTACAGATATGTGACCAGTAAGCTCGGTCAGGGACGTTATATCTCCCTAACAGCACACTGTGTAAATGCAGTGGTGGCTAGGCTTGAGGCGGATAGCAGTTTGGCGCATGTCCTACCACCACCGAGGATTGCAGGGTACCTCTCTTTGCCTCCTGTTGCTTCCTCCTACTACTCCCCTTCCTCATCCTCTACCGCCTCCTCATCCAGTCAGCGCAACACCTTCACCACCAACTTCAGCACAGCCAGGGGTAAGAGACAGCAGGCAGTTTTAAAACTTATCTGTTTGGGGGACAAACCCACACCACGCAGGAGATGTGGACAGGCATGGAACAACAGACCGATGAGTGGTTGGTGCCAGTGAGCCTTAAGCCCTACCTGGTTGTGTGAGATAATGTGTGAAATCTCGTAACAGCTATGGAACTAGCCAGTTTGACGCACATCCCTTGCCTGGCGCATGTGCTGAATTTAGCGGTGCATAGGTTACTTACAAATTACGCCGATATGTCAGAGCTGCTGCATAAAGTGCAGGCCGTCTGTACGCGCTTTCAGCGTTCTCACCCTGCTGCTGCTCGCCTGTCAGCGCTGCAGCGCAACTTCGACCTTCCCACTCACCACCTCATATACGACGTGCCCACAAGGTGGAACGCCACCTTGCACATGCTGGACAGACTGTGTGAGGAAGCAGACCAAGGGTCAAACTTTGTCCGTCACCCTAAAACCAATCGGGAAATTTAATGTGTGGTTCCACCTGAACGGTGGCGGGAGCAAGAGTGGGGGAAGTTCGGATGGTCTCCTGAACCTGTAGTCTCTCTCCAAGTTCCTGTACTATTTAAGCAAGACCCTGCACATGTTCGGTGAGGCTCTGTAGAGGGTCCATGCTAAATTAAGGCCTGTGATTCTGTCATGGGGTAGCGTCATGGTTATAAAGATAGAGAGGAGGTGCACCCCCTGAGCTGCCACCCGGTCCCCTGTCCCTGCCTACTTGCACCACCCGCCCATCATTGCCTCTGGGCAACTTGGAACATAAGAGTGTCTCCAAATTGGGAACATGGCCTGAGCTTGCCCTTTACGCCTTGGAGGTGCTGGCCTGCCCTGCATCCAATGTATTGTCTGAATGTGTGTTTAGCACGGCAGGGGACGTTATTACAGAAAAGCGCAGCCGCCTGTTAAAAGCCAATTTGGACAAGCTCACTGTCACGGGGTAGCGTCACGGTTATAAAGATAGAGAGGAGGTGCACCCCCTGAGCTGCCACCCGGTCCCCTGTCCCTACCTACTTTCACCACCCACCCTAGGTGACAGGGCGCAACTGGGCGACAGTCCCTGACCTGAGTAAGTGCAAGCAGAGAGATGGAGACAGCAGGGAAGCGGACCGTGTCAATGAGAGGTAGCACTGGAGCGGACAGAGAGGTGGAACAAGCAAGTTACCACCAAAAATGGAAGGGCGAGGTGGGTAAACTAGCTGGGGTCAGTCTAGGAGGTCACATCAGTACGAGGGAGGAGACAGAGACAGATCCGAGAGCGGGCCGAGGTCAAAATCCGGGAGGTCACGTCAGTACAAGAGAAGAGGCAAAGACAAAATCCAAAAGCAAGCCGAGGTCAAAATTCGAGAGGTAGCTTCAAGGTTCAGGGAGCAGGCAGAAGAGGTGTCAGGAAGCAGACCAAGGGTCAAATCCGAAGGTAAGCTAAATAACAATATACACCGCCTAAGGGACAAAAATCACAGGCAACCTGTAGCCAGCAGGTTGCCTGTATTTATAGTGGCGAGTCACGGTTCAAGTGACATGGCCAGTGTCACATGACCGACAGACAGACAAGTCGAGCACCGAGTGATCAGCTCGGCGCTCAAGGCAGACCTAGGAGCAGGGAGCCTCCCAGCTAGCAAAAGCTGCCCTGGGAACGAGGCTGAACATAGATCCTCGCTCGGGAAGCTAAGCAGCAGGTCTGCAGCTGATGGGAGATTGAGTGTGCCTTCGGTGCCCTGTTGCAGTAGCCCCCCTTTTACGAGGGGTCACCGGACCCAAGCCCTCGGGTACAAATTTCCCAGGATGCTCATCATGAAACTTCTTGATGAGCCTCGGGGCGTGGATCTCAGTAGCTGGGACCCAAGACCTCTTCTCAGGTCCATAGCCCTTCCAGTGGACCGGGTATTGAAAGGAGTTCCTAACCTGACATCAATAATTATAGAGATGATGAATTCCTCCTGACCTTCAACCTCCACAGGTAGAAAAAGTTTTTTAACCAGAACCACTGGTGACACATATCTCTTAAGCAACAACTTATAATACACATTATGTATACGAAAGGAGTCGGGTAGCTTAAGTATAAAGGACACTGGGTTAACAACCTCAATAATATTGTATGGTCCAATGAAATGCTGAGAGAATTTCCTTGAACACTGTTTAAAAGCAAGATTCTAAGTCGACAACCACACCTTATAGCCGAGTACAAAATGTACCCCTTTGGATGTCTCTTATTGGCATGTTTACACTGGGTTTCCTGGGCCTTTTCCAGGTTTGAACCTGTGCCCAGACTGTGCACAGTCTAGAGGTAAAAATCTGCCTGTGGGTTGAGTGAGGATACAGAGGGACTAGAACAAAAGCGTGGATGCAAACCACTGTTACAAAAAAAAGGAGACATCCCCGTGGAAGAATTAACTCGATTGTTAATAGCTAATTCTGCCAACGGGAGGTATCTCACCCATAAGAGTTGATTATGTGATACATAGCACCTTAGAAAAAGGTCCACTGCCTGCTTTAACCGTTCCGTCTGCCCATTGGTCTATGGATGGAAAGCAGACGAAATGGATAAAGAGATGTTGCATCTTCGACAAAAAAACCTCCAGAAACCAGAAACAAACTGAACGTCTCTATCAGAGACGATATTCTCAGGGACACCATGCAGACGTACCACATGTTCAATGAACAAGGATGCTAAGGTCTTTGCATCAGGGAGCTTACTTAAAGGAACACCATCCTACTAAACGGTCAACCACTACCCACACCACTGACTTCCCCTCAGAGAGGGGCAGATCAGAAATAAAATCCATGGAGATGTGAGACCATGGCTTACAGGGAATGGGTAGTGGTTGTAGTTCACCAGCGGGAAGTGTTCTCGGGGTCTTAGACCTGGCACAAACATTGCAAGCCAAAACATAAGACCGTACATCCTTAGACAAAGTGGGCCACCAGAAAGACCTCAGCAGCAATTCCTTAGCGGCAGCAATACCTGGATGACCAGAGAGCACGGAGTCATGACATTCACCCAATAATTGAAAACGAAAGCACTCAGGAACAAATAACTTATCTGACGGTATTTGTGGAGGAGCAAGTTGCTGAGCTCGTTGAATCTCAGAGGAAAGATCTGCAGAAACTGCTGCCGCAAAGTTGCTTGCTGGCAAGATGGGTTCCGTGGGATTGTCAGGAGATTGGACAGCATTAAAACTCCGGGACAAGGCATCTGCCTTAATATTTTTTACTTCCTGGTCTGAAAGTAACAGAAACATTTCTCTAATTTAATGGAAAGATGATTCTCCCTGAGGATTTTAAGAACCAATCTGATGTGAGACACGTGAGAATCCCAGTCAGGTGAAAATACAAGAATATCATCGAGATAAACAATCATAACTTTGCTGATGAGTTCTCTAAAAATTTCAATCATGAAATTCTGAAACACAGTTGGGGCATTGCAAAGACCGAATGGCATTACAAGATACTCAAAGTGTCCCTCTGGAGTATTAAAAGCAGTTTTCCGCTTATCTCTCTCCTTAATACGAACTAGGTTATGCCTTCGCTCCTCTCAAATCAAATTTAGAAAACCACAAAGCACTCAAAATCTGGTTAAACAAATCAGGAATCAACGGGATGGAATACTGATTCCTAAAAGTGATTTTATTCAAATTTCTATAGTCAATGCAGGGCCTGAGAACACTGTCCTTTTTAATGAAAAAGAATCCTGCTCCCAGGGGAGAAGTGGAGGGCCTAATATGTCCCTTCTTGAGACTCTCCTGGATATAGTCTTTCATGGCCCTGCGCTCAGGACCGGAAAGATTATAAATCCGTCTTTTAGGAAATTTGGACTCGGGTACTCGAGAGTATCTGTCTCAGTGGTGGAAAAAACATCTGAATAATCAGAAATAAAATGAGGAATAATATCTGATGAAACCCCAGCTTA